>NW_024081753.1:249189-280599 GCF_003009895.1 Hyaena hyaena
AGAGAGAGAGAGAGAGAGCGAGCGAGCAGAGGAGGGTCAGAGAGAGAGGGAGACACAGAATTTGAAGCAGGCTCCAGGCTCTGAGCTGGCTGTCAGCACAGAGCCTGATGCAGGGCTCCATCATGACCTGAGCCAAAGTGAGACACTTAACCAACTGAGCCACCCAGGCGCCCCACTCAGTTTTAATTTGATTGTGTTTATCTCTCCCTAGAGTCCACCCAAAGGATGGGCTTCATGGGGGAAAGGTATGGAATTTATAGACATTGGGTTTCTGTGGGAGTCACTGAAGGATAGTATCTCTTACAACACTTAGTATGTTTAGATCTAGCAGAACATCAAACCGTGTCACATCCTTACTCACCTCTAGACATCATTCACTTATTTACTAAGGATATGAAGAAGGAAGAATAGCTTTTGGATTTGTCTTCTCATGATTATACTAGTTCAAGTAACTTTTCTCAAGGTGTCTGATGAATATTTAAGTATGTACAATATAACTTTTCTTTTGACAAAAATCATAAGCATTCTCCTGTTTAAATTGGTACAACTGAAGAATCACTTGTAATTATTTATTTTAAGCTTTTCTAATACATGATAAAAAAAAAAAAGAAGAAGGGGGATGCTCAGAGGGATGGAGTGACCTGTACAAAAGCATGAAGTTAGTCAGTGACAGATGGAACTCAAATCTGGATGTCTCACTTTAGTGCTTTTTAATATAAGCCATTTCGTCTTGAGTGGGGATTTGAGTGTCAAGGCAGACTCATTTCGTGAGAAAAAAAATCATATTATTTAGGCAAAGAGTGTAAGGTCTGATGTGTCCTTGGTAAAAGATATTATTTTGGAGTTAGAGAAGCACAATAAAGGTTTTGCTCTGATCTTATCTTAAAAAGCCAGCTCTGTCATTCATTGTTCATCTTAGAAGCTTCAGTTCCATGCCTAGCATGGTTCAGCTCTTGAAGAGTCAGGTAAAGACAAATAAGATATTGTTGAGGGCCTTGAGCTTATAATTCAGCACTGGGCTCTAACTATCTTTCCTCCCACACTGAGTTGGAGGAAGAGATATTAAACTTTTCTAAAAAATAAGAAGACATTAACCTTTTGAAAAGTTTAGCATACAGATCAAAGTAGCCCATACCACTGATTTATAAATCAATATATTTACATTGGAGATGAATATGCTAAATTTTTTGCTAATGGGAATGTGTGACCAAAATGTTTGTAGATTCTGTACAGTGAGTGCAATAGGTAGTGAATTTGCAGATAGGTGTGGGAGAAATAGTTTTTATAACTGGTTTTTATATTATGAAGGATTGATCCTCAAATGGAAAGGAGGAAACTCCCACAGTAATAAATATCATAATTTTTAAAGGGAACAGTATAGTTTGAAAAAAGTGATGCTTTGTCCTATTGCTTCAATTTATTTTTGAAATGAAATACTTAATTTTCAATTTTGCTATGGGATGGTGAGAATTTTTGTTTATCACGAAGAGTCATAGAACATGAAAGAATAAGATAGAGCTATTAGAGATGCTGGCAAGGATGTGGAGAAACGGGCACCTTCCTACACTGTTGGTGGGAATGTAAACTGGTACAGCCCCTCTGGAAAACAGTGTGGAGGTTCCTCAGGAAACTAACAGTAGAACTCTCCTAGGACCCAGCAATAGTGCTGCTAGGAATTTACCCAAGGGATACAGGAGTGCTGATGCATAGGGGCACATATACCCCAGTGTTCATAGCAGCACTCTCCACAATAGCTAAAACATGGAAAGAGCCTAAGTGTCCATCAACAAACTAATGGATCAAGAAGATGTGGTTTATCTATATGATGGAATACTACATGGCAATGAGAAAGAATGAAATCTGGCCATGTGTAGCAACATGGATGGACCTTGAGGGTGTTATGCTGAGTGAAATAAGTCAGGCAGAGAAGGACAAATATCATATGTTTGCACATATAGGAGGATTAGGAGGAACTTAATGGAGGACCATGAGGGAGAAGAAGGGGGGAAATGGTGGGGGAAGGGGGAGAGGCAAACCATGAGAGACTCTTGAATGCTGACAAAAACTGAGGACTGATGGATGTGGGGGGGGGAAGGGGGATGGGCACGGAGGGGGGCACTTGTGGGGATGAGCACTGGGTGTTATATGGAAACCAACTTGACAATAAACTATTTGTAAAAAAAAAATAAGATAGAGCTATTAAAATTTTTTTAATTGTTTTTTTTTTTTTCTTGAGAGAGAGAGAGAACCAAGTACAAGTCGGGGAGGGGCATAAAGAGAGGGAGACACAGAATCTGAAGCAGGCTCCAGGCTCTGAGCTGTCAGCACAGAGTCTGATGCAGGGCTCAAACTCAAGAACCATGAGATCATGACCTGAGCCAAAGTCAGATGCTTACCCTAAGGACACACCCAGCCCCTCTGAGAAAGAGCTATTAAGGAAAGTTTAGAAGAAAAAAGGTGGACATTGGAATCAATCATTAGGACACTCATATCTTTGCTGATAATCCTGCTCAAATCCTTTAAGCTGAGACTAAGTTTCTTCATTGGTAAAATGAATATAATAGTAACAATTTGGTAAGATTGTGGTGATAATTAAATTGAAATAAAGTATCTGACCATGTCTATACAGTGCCTGATAGATGTTAGACAAAGCAATAAATATTAAAGTTCTTCCTTTGAAATAAGAGATCTTAAGGGTTAAATACAAGTTAATATTAAACATTAGCTTCTAAAGATTAACATTCCATAGGAACCCTTCAGTTGTTTATAAGTGATTTTCACATTGCCTCAAGTTATTAACTGTGACTGTTGACATCTTGATAAGATCTTCATATTCCATAAAGAAGTACACAAAGAAACTGGCAGCATTGTAGTGAGACTTAAAATTCTATTATGGATTTAAAAACGAGTTGAGAGATTAGTAAAACAAGGAAGTGAAAAAGGCAAGTCACAGCATGAAAAGAAATTAATTGTACAACATCCTCACCTTCTATACTGGGACTTGAAATGATCATATTTTCAAAGACCTCTCTGACAAGCAGGGCTGAATGTTTAAGACAGTTAACAGATGATAAATTATTTAGTCAGGGAAAAGATGAGAAAGGAGCTTTAAAGACTTTCAGAACATACTAAATAGATTAGATAATTGTGGAACAAACACAGTTAATTGAGCAAAATAAGAGCAGGTGAAATTCAACATAAGCAAATGTGAAGTAGGGCATGCTGAAGAATAGGATGTAAATTACCTGCACATATTATACATTCCTAATTGATTGTGAAATATCTGGGGAAAAGAACTAACAGTTATTGTGGGTTAAAGAAACAACTTGCCTGGTACCTGAAACCTTTCATAGGGTGAAAGAGCATTTTCTTATTAAGCGCCTTATTTTAATTCTTAAAAATATTATACAGTGACCCTTAAACAACATGGATTTGAACTGTGTAGGTCCATGTACATCCAAATTTTTTTGCAATAAATACAATATGATGCTATAAATGCATTTACTCTTCCTTTTGATTTTCTTAATAATGTTATCTTTCTGTAGCTTATTTTACTGTAAGAATACAGTGTATAATACATGCAACACACAAAACATGTTAATCAACTGTTTATGGTAGGCTTCTAGTAAACAGTAGGCTCTTAGTAGTTAAGTTTTGGGGGGGTCAAAAGTTATATGTAAATCTTTGACTATGTGGAGGTAGAAGTGGTCAGCACCCCTAATCCCTGCATTGTTCAAGGTCAAGTGTATTTGTACTCAATGTAGAACATTGCAAAAAGGAATGGGAAAATTCTTGAAAAAAAAAAACAGCACGTACAACTGGAGTGGAGGGAAAGGAAAGGCACACAAGTAATGTTTGTTGAATATCTAATAGGTGTCAGGCACTGGGGTACCATAGTAAATTGCATCATTTCCCTCAATTTTTACCATTCTCTGTATCTAAGCCCTTTGCTCTATGGCTTTGCAGTTTTCTCCTACCAGAGGTGGATATATTTCCATGGCCCATTAATGTTGAGCTTTCCATGAGGCTTGTTTTAGTTAATCAAATGCCAGCAGACATGATAGGAACAGATGCTTAAATGTGCTTTTGCATGCAATGGACATTCTCACGTGTTTCTGCTATTGCTGGAGATGATGCCTATGGGAGCCAGTGGTCTAAAGATGATGAATGTTCCTTGTAAACCACTAAGACTTTGTAGTGATGGGTGACTTCATGTGTCAACTTGACTGGGCCACAACGTGCCTATTATTCTGGGTGGGTCTGTGAGGGTGTTTTTGGATAAGACAAACATTTGAATCTGAAGACTGAGTGAAGGAAATTGCCCTCTCTGAGTGGGCTTCATTCAATCAGTTGACAGCCTGAATCAAACACAAAGGCTAACCCTCCAGTGAGTAAGAGGAATCTCTTCCTGCCTGAATACTTGAACTAGAACATCAGTCTCTTCCTGCCTCCAACTCAACTGAAACATCAACTCTTCTAGGGTCTAGAGTCTGCTAACTTTTGAACTGGGACTAACATGATCAGCACTGGGTCTCTAGCTTGCTGGCTTCAGACCTTGGAACTTCTCAGCTTCCCTGATCATGTAAGCTAATTCCTTACAATAAACTTCTCTGAGAGGAATTGTGGCCTTGCTAGATTTGTATTTAAAAGAAAAAGTTGCATTCAGTTTGAAATATTAAAAAAATACCCATAATATATTGTGGGTGTGTATATATATATACATGTATAAATGTGTATATGTAAATATGTATATTCACGTATATTATATATATTATAAAAATTTATATTCTACTTCTCTGGAGAAGCTAATACATTAGTAGCAAATGACCATTTGCTTCATTAACATTAAGTGGATACATTTATAACATTTGTATGTTACTATCTTACTTAAGTATCACAATTATCCCCTGTGGTAGAATATACCCCTCTTTCACAGATACATAATTAAGAGATGCATACATGAATAAATCCTTAGTCAACAATTTGGGGTCCTCTGCAAACTGACTCCCAGTTCACACTTCCACTTTACCTCTCCTTGTCCTTTGGAGACCTCCCATCATTCTACCATACGGCTCCTGCTGCCCTCCTGGAATGACTGCTCTGCCTCCATCCTTTACCAGTTGAAAATCTTCTTATGGGGGTACCTGGGTGGCTCAGACTCTTGATTTCGGCTAGGTCATGATCTCATGGTTCGTGAGTTTGAGCTCCACACTGACCACACTGACAGTACAGACCTTGATTGGGATTCTCCCTCTCTTCCTGTTTTTCTCACCCTCCCCCACTCAGGCTCACATGCACACACACCCCCCCCCCCCAGAACAAATAAACCTAAAAAAAAAAAAGAAAAGAAAAGAAAAGATGATTCAGAGCCAAGGTGTAACCTAGCCTCTTTAGCCAAGTCTTCCTTGTGGATTGCTGTTGAGATGATCTTTCGTCTGCCCTCTAAACTTCTTATCACTTCATAGTAATATAGATTTTACATAAAAGTGTAGATTTCAATATCCCTACAAATCATGTGCTTGTTAAGGGCAAGGAAAAGGAATTCTTAATCTTTATTTCATTCAAAGCATGTAGGATGCAGCTCTCTGTGAGTTCAGGATCATTCAATTTTTTGGACAAATAGGTCATCTTATCTGTTTAGATACAGGTATTAATTATAATTATACTCACAAAGAAGAATGTCTAATAGTATGAAGATTTTTGACAAAATAGCTAAATTACTTAATTTTTGATATCCTTTGTTAGAGTGTTCACACCAGAGGGAGTTCATGATATTGGAGAAGGAGATATGAAAATATTAGAACTTGTCTCTTGATCTTTTAAAAATTGCTACTTATTATGCAGGTTTTATACTGTATACAACTGCTTATTAAAGAAATACATGCAGATAATTTACAAATGAATTCATCTGTAAATAGGAGGATATGAAGGATATGAAGTCAAAAGCTTACACTGCTGGCATGCAACCAGAAATGTATGAATGAGAGTTCCATTTCTGGCAGTGGCTGGCAAGACTGTTCTGGACAACCCACCCACTATTTTAGAGTTTCTCCAAATAACTTTCTATAACTAAAGTCAGGGGAGTTTATCTTTGCCCAGTATTCAAAATAAATGTTATGCATGTTCACCTAAATTGTAGTCTTGATTCCCGTCTCTAAGAAAATTCCAGTCTCCTTAGTGATACAAGTGAAGCTTAGGGTTGATCTTTATCGAGGGCCAAGTCATGTTTTGCTGGCTTTTGGTAGATGAACCAATGAATAGGGAAATGTATTAGTACATTTCCTGCCCAGAGGGTTCTCTTTGTGAGTTGACTACATGGCTGCCACAGCAGCTGACTGCAGGATACTAAGGTTTGGATGTCTACACATTGTTGACATAGGATAAAACTATTCCAGATGCATAGTTTTATGAACCAATATCAGCTACCCCATATGTATTGTTCACAGGAACAGTCAATAATTAGTGAGCAAAAGCCTGTTATTAAGTCATAAAGTTTACTTATATATTCTTTTTGAAGTTTATTTATTTAGAGAGTGGGGGAGGAGCAGAGAGAGAGAGAGAGAGAGAATCCCGAGCAGAATCCACACTGCCAGCTCAGAGTCTGATGTCGGGCTCTAACTCACAAACTGTGAGATCATGACCTGAGCCAAAATCAAGAGTTGGACCCTTAAGCAACTGAGCCAACTAGGTGTCCTATACTTACTTTTTTTTTTTTGTTTTATTTATTTCTAGGAGAGAGAGAGACAGCGTGAGCAGGGGAGGGTCAGAGAGAGAGGGAGTCACAGACTGAAACAGGCTCCAGGCTCTGAGCTGGCAGTCAGCACAGAGCCCGACGCGGGGCTCGAACCCACTAACCGCGAGATCATGACCTAAGCGAAAGTCGGACGCTTAACCGACTAAGCCACCCAGGCGCCCCTACATATTTTTTAAATAAAAAAAATGTTCCTTTCTTGGATAGAAATGTATATTTTGGGTTCTTTTTTTCAACTTACGATGAATATTGGTGACATTTGGTGAGATAGGTGTGAAGCAACCTTGTAAAATTTCTAAAGCATCTAACTTTAACAATTTAAAAGTGTTTTATTTATCTTTGAATAGGCAGTGCATCCATATAAATGCTCAAAAAGTAGGAAATAATTTACAGTGAGAAAGATCTTTCTCCCAACCCTGTCCCTCAGTGGTCAAGTTCCCTTCCACACTGGTAATCAATGTAACTTGTTTTTAAGTTACTTCTGCTTTTTTGAAGAAGTAGTACACTACAGGCATTCTTTTTCTGTGCTTTTTGGAGATATTTTCACCTGAGTAAATTTCCTCAGGCTTATACCATTTCTGAACATATGCAGTCAAGTTTATTTTTTTTAACCAATCCCCTATTGATGGACACAAATTTTTCAATATTAAAAAAAATAAATTTGCAATGAATTATTACCAAATGCCCATCTGCAGGATAATTCCCTAAAATTGTCTTTTCTGGGTCAGGGCATGCTCATTTGTGATTTGGAAAGCTGCAGGCAACTTATCCTCACTAGAGTCTCCCCAGTCTCCAGTCCTGCAAGCAATGCATGTGGTTCTTGCTGTTTTGAAGTTTTGCCCATAGAAGGCATTACCAAAGTTTTGGACCATTGTCAATCCAACGGGTAAAAAATGGCATCACAGTGTAGCTCTAATTTAGCTCTCATTATGACTAAGGGCGCATCATTTTCATGTACTTAAAAATCATTTGTACTACTGGGTAGCTCAGTCAGTTAAGCGTCTGACTGTGACTCTTGATTTCAGCTCAGGTCATGATCTCATGGTTGTGAGATTGAGCCCCATGTCAGGCTCTGGGCTGGCAGAGTGGAACCTACTTGAGATTCTCTCACTCTGCCTTTCTTTCTGCCCCTTCCTAAAAACAAACAAACAAGCAAACTTTTTAAAAAAGAATCCTTTGTGTTTCTTTTTTCAAGATCTGTTTTTAAATTAACTTTGCCCATCTTTAAAGAATGTTTCTTTATTTATTTTGAGAGAGATAGAGAGAGAGAGAGCATACAAGAAGGGGAGGGGCAGACAGAAAGGGAGAGAGAGAATCCAAGGCAGGCTCCACTCTCAGCGCAGAGCCAGACATGAGGCTCAATCTCATGACCTTGGGATCATGGCCTGAGCCAAAATCAAAAGTTCGATGCTTAACAGAGCCACCCAGGCACTCCAACTTTGCCCTTTTTTTAATTTGTTTTTTTTTCTTTCCAGTTTGAAGGAGTTCTCTTTCTTTCTTTTGTACATATATATGACTATGAATATATGAAATCAGCCCCTTCTCTATGTGTGAATTGAAAATGTTTTTTTTTTACCAGTTTGTTTGCTGTTCATCACAATTTTCTCTGAAATCCTTTGCAACATTAAATCACTAATTTACTGAATTTCAATTGAAATAAAAACAAGAAATACAACTAAAGGGAAAAGTTTTGAAGAGAATGATAAATTTAATGTGGGATAGTTATCAGTAAATTTTAAAGTAACATGTGGCTAATTTCACTTAAACTAACAACCAAACAAACAAAAGCAGAAACAGATCCATAAAACACAAAGAACAGTGGCACCTGGGAGGCTCAGGTGCCTCAGTCAGTTAAGCGTCTGACTTCAGCTCAGGTCATGATCTCATGGTTCCTGGATTCAAGCCCACATCAGGCTCTGTGCTGACAGCTAGCTCAGAGCCTGGAGTCTGTCTTCAGATTCTGTGTCTCCCTCTCTCTCTCTGACCCTTCTCTGCTCATGGTATCTCTATCTCTCTCTCAAAAATAAATAAAACATTAAAATTTATTTTTGAAAAACCACAAAGAACAAACTGGTAGTTGCCAGAGAGGAGATGAGTGGGGGGATGAATAAAATGAGTAGAGAAGAATAGGAGGTCCAGCCTTCCTGTTATGGAATGAATAAGTCACAGGGATGAAAGGTGAGCTTAGAGAATGTAGTAGCACTGTATGGTGACAGATTGTAGCTATGCTTATGGGGAGCAAAGCATAACATAGAGGGTTGTCAAATCACTATGTTGTGCACCTAAAACTATAGTGTGTCAACTAGAGTAAGGAAAAAAAAAGGGGGGGGGGAAGGTAACATGTGGAACTTATGAAATTCCTTCTTTTACAAATGAAGATATTGTAGCTCAGAGATGTTAACTGTCATACACAGTCATATAGTAAAATAATGGTAGACTATATAGCAAGCATTGTTGGTTGTCAACCTAAGACCTTTCCCTTCTTAAAATTTTTTTAATATTTATTTATTTTTGAGGGAGAGAGACAAAGTATGAGTGTGGGAGGGGCAGAGAGAAAGGGAGACAGAATCCAAAGCAGGCTTCAGGCTCTGAGCTGTCAGCACAGAGCCCAACATGGGGCTCAAACTCACAAACTACTCATGAGCCAAAGTCAGATGCTTAACCTACTGAGCCACCCAGGTACTCCTCAACCTAAGACCTTTCATTCTTGGTAGCTGATTCTGATTTTTTAAGTGTCCACCCTTGTTATTACTGACCCAGAGCTAATCCTAATTGGTCTCAGCCTTCAGAGGGGTCTTGTCAACTCATACTTGCAACTGGCCAATGAAATGGGAAGGAGAATCTGTTGAAGGGCTTCTTATAAAAGTTCTCTGGCTTGGGGGCACCTGGGTGGCTCAGTTGGTTAAGTGCTGGCTCTTGATTTTGTCTCAGGTCATGATCTCATGGTTTGTGGGATCCAGACCCATGGGGGTGCTATTAGCAAGGAGCCTTCTTGGGATTCTCTCTCCCTCTCTCTCTGCCCCTCCCCAGTTCATGCTCTCTTTCTCTCTCTCCCTCTTAAAGTAAATAAACATTAAAAATAATTCTCTGGCTCATGCAAGTAGATATATACTCTCCTTTCTTTGGCTGCACTTTGCTGAATGAGATTTGATGCCTAGAACTGAGGCAGCCATCTTGTTACCATGACGAGCACTAGCCTAGGGGGGCTGCATGATGAGGGTGGCAAAGAAGAATGGAAATCTAGTGTGTGTGCATGTGCACATGGGGTGGCTGATGGATGATGTTGTTGAGCTGCAGAATTAAACAGTTTCAGAAACTTTCTGCCCTGGATTTCTACTTATACAAAACAGTAATCTTTATTGTTTAAGCTAATTGAGTTGGGGTTTTTTACCCTTTCTTTGTTCTTTCCTTCCTTCCTTCCCTCCCTCCCTCCTTCCTTCCTTCCTTCCAGTTTCAGAAACTTTCTGCCCTGGATTTCTACTTATACAAAACAGTAATCTTTATTGTTTAAGCTAATTGAGTTGGGGTTTTTTACCCTTTCTTTGTTCTTTCCTTCCTTCCTTCCCTCCCTCCCTCCTTCCTTCCTTCCTTCCTTCCTTCCTTCCTTCCTTCCTTCCTTCCTTCCATCCTTCCATCCTTCCTTCCTTCTCCCCTTTTCTTCCCCTCCCTTCTCACAATGAGAAGAGGAGAACTTTGTAACTGATAAAATCCAGAATCTAAATCTCCTACTCCAAGCTAAATGAAGTTTCAAATATGTTATGTTTTATGTACACAGATATCAGCTATGAAAACCTTATCATTTTTATGGAGAAAGACATTGAAAAATTTTTTTCTGGAATAAAAGCAGGTATAGAAATATGTATTTACAAACTTACCTAAATGAAATGTATAGTTCTTTACTATTATTTCTCTTCAGTCAGGCAAAGTCACTTGTTCTTTATTGCAATTGTTTTTCCAAATGGGTGGAAAGCTTTGCTTCTTTGTGACACTAAAGTCAGAGATGATTCAGAGATTTTAATTTGGTGCTTCTTTACAGTAAAAGGTCATACTTGTGTACATGTTTTAGCATTTTTCTGTTCCTTCAGTGACATGTATAATATAAAACAAGAGCCTTCTGTGTACCACTCAATGCACTCCAATTCCAACTTCAGCTTATCTCTCCAACCCAACTTTTCACCATGTGACTGATTTATCCTTTGTGCCAGAAAACCTGAATTGTCCTCCTCACCCCACCCCCATAAGCTACTCATGTCCTTGCTGCTGTGTTTGCCTCATATTGTTATTTCCCTTTCTTTTCAGGTCATGGCTTTATGTCTATGCTGGATGTCCAAATCCTGTCCCTCCCATCTGTAATCCCACCTTCCCTGTGAAATTTTCTATGATACTCCCTTTCTCTGCTCTCAACCCTGTCAGAAATATTGCCTTATATTCTGAATTCCCAGAGCATTTTATCTTTGCCTTTTTAATAAATGAATGCCTTATATTTATCTTTTTTTTCTGTATTTTTCTTCTGGCTACTTTTCCTTGCTTTTCACATATTTCCAAATTTGCAAGTATGACTTTAAAAAGGAAATATCTAAATAATTTTGAATTTCCCAACTGGACTCTAAGCTCCTTGAGGAAATGCACATTTGCTTCATTTTTATAACTCTCCAATAGCATAGCACTAACACTGAGACTTGCCCATAGGTGTAGCAAATATTTGTAAAATAAATAAAAATGTTGGATATCTTGCCATATTTTTCTCAAGCACTATTTTTATAGCTTGCTTATATATACTTGTATCAATTCAGCTAGCCATCAATAAATCTCAAGAATGGTCTCTTGGTGTTGAAAAGAGTCAATTACATCCTATAATTCTTCAAAAAGGAAAGGATTTCAATAGTGTCAGGTACTGTTGGTCAGAATAACCACAGCTACTATTCTTGCTAGCCTTGGTAGGATCTAATCATTAAAAGTTGGATTTTTTTTTTTTTCTGAATTACTGCCCCACCTTGTCCCAGTTTCCACAGGACATCATAGCAGGACAGAAAGACTCTAAGAAATATATATATTGAGTCATTGAATCTTATTAGCTTTTTTGGAGTGTTTAGTAATGTATAATTGTTTTGCAGTGGACTGATCATCATGTGCTTTTAAATTTTACATGTTTCTATAGTGATCTAACTTATATTATAGATTATATATGTGTAATATAGATTTATATTACCTTCTCATTTGTGTTAATATTCTAGATGATAAATTCCTTTGGGGCAACAATATTTATTTCTCTTTATGTCAGTTCAGATTCCTCCAGGAAGCAGATACTAAAACAGCAAGAAACACAGGGGATTTACTGGGGTGAGAGATAAAGGTGAGAGAGAACAGACATAGGCAGGGAAAGTCTTCGTATGGGACCATAATATCTTATACAACAAGTACTGTGATTTGAGAATAGAATGGAGGGAGGATTGGTAAGAGCCTCACAGTGTAGTGCAGCTCCAAGAAAGTCTTGGCCAGACCAACAGAAAGCTCTGGTGCAATGATGCGCAAAAATGGTTGGGCCCTCACATCCCCAGTGCTCAGTCATCAGCTGGAATTGAACACTGTAGTTAATGGACAGGGTGGTACACTTGGGTGCTTTCAGCTACCTGCACTTTTTACAGAAAATTCTCACTTGAAGGGAAAGCTCGGTGAGTCCCTCCATGCTCAGTGCCATGTTCAGAGGATGACATAACATACAGATTTGTAGAGAGCTGAACTTTAAGAAAATGAGTGTATAAATTGAAAGCATTTAGTTTTCTTCAGTGCTTCTAACAATGCACACACTATGGCCCATTTGTAGATGAGCAAGTCTTTCTGTGAAAGTTATGACTCAAAATTGGAGAATTAGCATAAGCTGTGACTTCTCATTTTTCCCAATATTTCCAAGTGCCTTTAAAGTTTGATTAGAAATCATGGACTCTGAATGAATAAATAATGTTCTTCACTTGGACAGTGCTTAATTTGCCTTGGATTAAAGCTATTGCTAAATTTAAATGTGAGTGGAAATATACACAGCCATATGTTAAATCTGGGGGTAACTACTCCAACTTCCTGTCATGTCATGCTATGACTGCTGTTTACATTTCACACACGAGTGTACATATTGATCCTTCACCTTGTAAGAAAGGTATGATTATCTACATTTTATAGACAAGGAAGCCCAATAGGGGAAGTCTCCCAAGTGAGGTCACACATTTAGAAAGTGGCAGGGCTTGGAAGGGAACCCAAGAGTCTCTCACTTCTCAGTCTATGGTTTTTTTACTTGCTATGCTGCCTTGCTTGATAGTTTTCACACAAACAATTATGTACACAGTTAAATCTTAAGGTCTGTGCAAGAAGATAGGAAGAAACTTAAGTTTTACTGAGTTTTCTTTTACCGTATCACTGTATTAAATCAAATATTTAAAGGTGAAAATGGTAATCTCTTTAATTCATAGCACATACAATTTAACTAGAGAATATTAGCAGGGTTTTATTACATATCATGCCAATTATAGCAGTTAATGTGTACACAAATGAAATGAATACATACTACAAATTTTTGTGAAAAGCACTAGCTATATATTTTCTTCCAGTTGGTTAAATATTATGGCTACTTATCTCTTCCTTACCACTTTCCTGTATTTCTGTTCACTGACAGGTTTCTAAATTCATATCAACAAAAGCATTTCTTAAGAATCTACAAGGGCACCTGGGTGTCTCAGTTGGTTAAGCGTCTGATTTCGGCTCAGGTCATGATCTCCCTGTTCCCAAGGTTGAGCCCCACATCAGGCTCTGTGCTGATAGCTTGGAGCCTGGAGCCTGTTTCAGATTCTGTGTCTTCCTCTCCCTCTGCCCCTCCCCTGCTTGTGCTCTGTCTTTCTCCCTCTCAAAAGTAAATAAACATTAAAAACAAGACAACTATAATGTTCTTAAAAATAAAAAGAATCTACAAGTGTATGGCATTAAACAGAATTTGTACTTAATGGAAAATAAGAATGTTCAGAGTGAGCTAAATGGAAGTCATTTTACCAAGTCAGCAAACCACTTTACATTTCTAATATGTCCAAAATATCATGTTTTAGAAACAGATATTGGCTTCTTTGTGACAGAATTATTAGATTCCTAATAAATTCTTAATTTTTTAATTTTGCAAATTCAAAGTATAACAAACAAGTACAGTGGATAGCCTAAAGAACACCTGTGTCCCCATCACACTGCTCTATCAAATTACATTATGCCCTCCTTACTTCATATTGTTTTTTTTCCTTTTTTTAAAATTAAAAAAAGTTTATTTATTTTTGAGAGAGAGAGAGATTGTGAGTGGGAGAGGGGCAGAGAAATACAGGCACTAAATCTGAAGCAGGCCCCAGGCTCTGAGCTGTCAGCACAGAGCCCAATGCGGGGTTCGTACTCATGAACTCTGAGATCATGACCTGATCTAAAGTCAGACACTTAACTGACTGAGCCACTCAGGTGCCCCTAATATTGTTTCTTAAACAAAATATCACAAATATAGATGAAGCACTTCTTGTCTCATTCCCAGATGCCATTCCTTTCCCTCATGTATTAAGGGTGACCTCTGTCATGAAATTGGTGTTTACCATTCTCGTTCACATTTTTATACTTTACTCCACTTACATGTGCACACCCACACAACTCTTGGGTAGTATATAACACTATGTTGCATGTTTTCAAAGTTTTTATAAATAGTATCAGACTATACATTGTGTTTCTGAGGTTTATCTATTTTGATACTTGTTCTGTGATACATGCTCTGGCAGTCATTTATTTTAACTGTTATGTAAGACTATTATAGGAATATTGAATATACGACATGCTAAGAATCCATTCCCCTTGATAGAAGGGGGGTTGTTTCTAATTTTCACAGATTAGTGTTTTTCTACTCTTTTTTACTCCGAGGCAACAAGAATATTTTATATTTTTTCTCAATGTTTGAAATTTTTACTGCTTTACATTTAAGTGTTTAATTAATTTGTATAGAATTATTTCTTGGAGTAAAGTAAGTGGGGATCAATTTTTTTTTCATATAGATAATTATTTGTTCCAGCATCACATTTAGAATAGCTTTTATTCCACTGTGATGGTTACTTTTATAGGTCAACTTGGCTAGGCTACAGTACCCAGAAATTTGGCCAAACAGTATTCTAGATGTTTCTGTGAAGGTACTTTTAAATCTGAAATTAGTCTTCAAATCAGTAGAATTTGAGTAAAGCAGATTACCTTCCATCATTTAGATGGGTGGGCCTCATCTAATCAGTTGAAGGCCTTAACAGAAAAAGACTGACTTCCCCATAAGAAGAGGAGGGAAATTTTGTTAGCAGATTGCCATCAGACTCAAACTGCAGCATCAACTCATTGATGGGTCTCAAGCCCACTGTCCTATCTACCTACTAAGATTTGGACTTGCCTGCTTTCACAACCATGTGAGATAATTCCTTAAAGTAAATCTCTCTCTTTCTCAATAGAAATACAGATAAAGAGACATAGATGTATAGATCTACATACATACATGTGTGCAAGGACCCTATTTCTTCTGTTCCTCTGGAGAAACCTAACACACTCACTGATTTGTATGCTATGCCATTTCCCCAATGCCAGATATCAAGTTTCTGCACATGCTCAGATCTTTTTTGGCCACTATATTGTGTATTTTTTTCTGCTCCTTTTCAACTTAATTATTATCTAATATCTGTTAGGATAATTCTTTTATGACTCACTTGACCAAATTTTCTTGATGTTGCTTTGAATTGATTGATTAATATGGTAAGGATAAATTGTGCTACTGAGTCATTTTATCCATAGCTATGGCATATCTCTCTACTTATTCAAATTTTCTATTTCATACTTTGATAATCTCTGTCTTTGTCCATATACTTTTCGTGGCTGATTTTTGTATTTATTTTATGTACCATATCATTGTTATTATCAGTGTAAAGTTTTTTTAAATTACATTTTTACTATTGTGCTCCTATCTATTTTCTGCCTATTTCTATCTATCTATCTATCTATCTATCTATCTATCTATCTATCTATCATCTATCTATCTATCTACTATCTATCCATCCATCTATCATCTATCTATCTATCTATCTATCTATCTATCTATCTATCTATCTATCATCTAGTAGGGGATCTGTTGACTTAACTGGGAATAGGGTTACCTGGAACAAAGACCACATTTCCCAGCTGCATTTGAAGTTGGGGTTGGCCACTTCACTAAGTTCCAGCCAATGGTATGTAAGTGAACATGTTCCGTGAGGTGTTGAAGAAGTATACTTAAAGGAAGGGTCGTGCCCTTCTTTCCCTTCCTATTGGTGATTGAAGCATTAGGCAAGTGGTTTTAAGGACCTGTTTACGTTCATTTAATGTATTCCTTGGATCTTTTTACTATGGAATGGAGTTTCTGGTCAAGTTGACAAAAACAGGAAGTTCTCTGATTTTCAAAAATTTAGAGTTGTTTCCTTTGGATAAAAATCTGAAACTTTAAGAAACTGAGAATTAATGTTTCTCACTAATTTATTAAAAATGTGATGAAAAAATAAAGCATGCTGAATTTGATGCACTATTATTTACTTAGCATTTTTGAATCTATATAAGTGAGACAGATATAAATTTTCTTTTATTATAATGTTACTATTGTGTTGTGATATCGAGGTTATATTGGCATTCTAAAATGAGTTAAGTAGACTTCTTACATTTCCTGATCACTAAAACAATTTCTATAATATTAATATCAGTTATATGAAGTTTTGGTAAAACTGCCTACATAATTTTCTTAGCCTGATTTCTTCTGGTCCAGCAAACTTTAGTTCACTATTGTTTCTGAAATAGCTATTGTTTTATTTCAGTTTCCCTCATTTTTTAAATGTTTATTTTTGAGAGACAGAGACAGAGGGACAGAGAACAACTTGGGGAGGGGCAGAGAGTGAAGGAGAAACAGAATCTGAAGCAGTCTCCAGGCTCTGAGCAGTCAGTACAGAGCCTGACGTGGGGCTAGAACCCACAAAGTGCAAGATCATGACCTTAACTGACATCAGATGCTTAACTGACTGAGCCACCCAGGTGCCCCTCCTCATTGTTTAAAATCTACCTTCCCCCACCCCTCACCTCCAGTGTTTCTCTGACCCATTGAGTCTTCCTGCCTTTCCTGAATTTGCTGACTTCATTAACCTGTACCATTGATCACCTGGAATTTCAAAATGGAATTCACTTGATAGTTGGCTACTGCCTCCTTGCTGTGCTTGAAAAGAGATAAGGCCAAGCAGACCCCCTTCCTTGCTCTTTTCCACCTGGTATCTTTAGTCTTACCACAATCGGCATTCTAAACTCTGCTGATATAAGTAGTTTCCATACTGGAAGACTAGTTCTGTTATTTTTTATTTTCTGCTTGTTCTCACAGGGCAAGCCCGATGAAGTCTGAGGTACTGTATAAAACATACAGGGGAGGGGGGTGTTTCTGGTGACACTTTTGTAACCAGACTGAACTGACCTCAGATTCTCCACTCCCTTGCCCCAGCCACCCCTGTTCTTTTTTCATTGTCTAAAAAACCCTTCCTCAAAGTAAAAGATCTGGCCTCTTGCATCATTTCTCTCTTCTCCTATTTAGTGAACTTTACTGTTTTGAGTATGGGAGATGAGAGGTTTCAGTTCCAATTTGTTTTCCTTTGCTATGTGCTGTGAGTCATGAACTTGTAAACTGTATGCCTAATAAAGGAAGCTTGTCCTCCAAAGTGAATTTTAATGTTAGTGAAAGAGTCACTTTTTTTCATTTTTGTTTTTCCTGACAATTTAATTAATATTAAGGCCCTCATTCTGCACCAGGAGACACAAGCCTGCTTATCTCCAGAGCCGGCTGGTCTTAGAAAAAGAGCTTCACTAACTTTTAGTGATTGTTGTCTTCCACCCTGGATAGTGTGACCTTTATTAATATTATTTGGAATCAGCAGTTTACTTATGATGGGGAGAAGGAAGTAAGAGAGGGAGAGGGAATAAGTAGCAATTCCTTTCAGTCTACATTGTTTTGAGTGAGAACTACACCTCTGTTCTCCGAATTTCCAGAAAGCATAAGGAGGAATAATAATGATAATAGTAATGATGATAAATATGCATTCAATTCTTCCAGGCCTTGTGCCAAGGACTTTACATGCATTACTTTATTTAATTCTTACAACAACTTTGTAAGTTACAATAATTATCCCCATTTTATAGATGGCAAAGCTGGTTTGTATGATTAAGAAGCCTATTCAAGATCACACAGCTGTAAGTGATGGGACTAAATTGAGTAATGGGTCTGATTCCAGAGACCACATTCTTGGCCACCAATACAACAAATAACATGTCATCCCTTTGAGACAGAAACGCTTCTCTTAAATTTAAAACTTAGCAGTTTCCTACTAGGGGCAACCACCTTATAGGACAGCTCCACGTCTGTCACCTCTGAGGCACCTGTGCAGTGACCCCTGCCACTACATGTGGCTCTGGGTTGGGGGATCCCTGTTTGCTTTGGAAAGTTCACCACTGAGATAGGCTGACATGAAAAGACACAATCACTTTAGTCAATGCTGAGGGAGAACTCGAGAAAAGTAAACCAAGAAAACACCCAGAGCAGAGCATAGAAACCATCCAGCTGGCAGTTTCATGATCTTCCTCTTGCTGGTTTTCCCTCTGGGCTAGAGGTCTGTCCCCATCCTGAAAGCTGGTCCCCAAGGACTGGGACATAGCCTTGCTCACCTTATCAGGGGACCAGTTTCTCACTTCAGCTTGTACTGTGCTTCCCTCCATCACGTGAGGCCACTCCTTCCTCACTCAGTTTGCCTGATCTCAGGGCCTGCTGCCCACCAGGTGCCGGCTACCAAGTTGATCTTCCAGTCCTAGGAGCCTCCTCTTCCTCCAGCAGCTGACAAGACTCAGGGGGTTAACGCAAGAATGTGCTGTTCCTGCACGTTCAAGCATTTGCCCTGAGCTTGGGGGCCAATGGCAATCACAACACCTCCAGAACTTAATAGCACAAGCAGGAGTGACAAGGCCTGGGTGGTTTCACCACTGTGCTCTGCTGTTCAACAGCTGAGGTAAGTGGTTGTAGGAAGAGGCTCACGGCAGCTTGTTGGTTCTGCAAGTGAAATTGTTCTGTAGAGGGCGAAATGCACACCCGGCCCCTTGCCACAGCCCAAGGAGACCAGTGCACCCAGCACCCCCTGAGTGGTGCACTGCTCTGATCCCCGTCTTCACTCATTTGCATGGGGACCTAAGCCCATAGGGTGTGGGGAAGAGACAGAGCTCTACACAGGGATGGGGATAGATTTCTAGCAGCCCCTGTGTCTATGCCAAGAAAAAAAAATACATCCTATAAATCATTCTTGGCCTTCCTCATTCCTGCTCTGACATCTCTCCCTACCCTGACACCCGCCCTCACGGAACGTAATTTCAGCTGCAGAGCGAAACCTCTTTCTTAGGGCAATTGTCCCAGTAAGTATCTCTTAACATACTTATTTTGGGTTCCGACTAGGCCTTTAGAAACTCTTAGTTGTGATTTTCATTTATGGAAAAGATGTTGCTAAATTTGTATAATTCTAGCATTTCTCTCAGCAAGACGCTCAAGACTTTGGAATTCCATTCCCTTCTGAGCTGCTTTACTGCTTTTAGGCTGCCAATGTTGTCTACACTAAAAAATCCCATTTTGCAGAGACTGAGGCTCACAGAAAATGAATAACTTACAAAGAGGGTTCTGTTATGTATTATCAAACTGTGGCCTTTCTTTTTCTTTGTTTCTTTTCTTTAATATCCAACATTTTGGGGACTATGAATTTAGCCAGGTATCACTAGTTTTAAGGAGTGGAGAAAATTCAGAAGCCCATCATAAAAGTATATGTGGAAGATGGGAGCAAGTGTATAAAGTCAGGGACCCTGTTTGGAGAGAACCATGCTCCCCCAGTCATGAATGGTATTTTTTTCCTTCTTATATCTCAAGAGATTCTTGGGCTCCAGCTTTTTCTCACATTTGATTCTTAGTCTTATGTAATTAACTGCTGAGTGTCAGGAAGAACTTGCTCCAGGTAGTCACTTTTCTAAGGAAGATGAAAGACATCTGGGGTAGATCTGGTCCCAAAGTGCATTCTGGAGCCAACGCACAGCCTGAAGCTGTTATGCTTGCCAAGGTAAATACCTGTGTCTAAGAAAAATTGATGTTTATGTTGTAATCCCCTGTGTTTGGGGATATTTTGTTATGCTGCATTATTGTGGCTGGAGCTGACTGATACATAATCCTTCTTTCTCCATTCTACTTTCTCTTTTGAAACAACACAATCCCTGCACCTCTGGCTCTGCCTCCATTTCTCTGGATCTCTGGGACACAAGAGTCTAACATCTCTTTTTCTCTTTTGGAAGTCTGTGTGGAAGCTAGGAAACAACAGTCTTTTTTAGGATATAAAATATTGTGAGCCTGAGGTTATAGGAAACTGAGTGTTGTCTGTGTGTAATCTCAGACGTCAGGCTATAAAGCTAAAAAGTTTGCCCTGTGCTCTGAGAAGAATTTAATCATTCCTTCCACTATTGTTTCAGGTTCTTTGGAAAATCAGAAATAATCACTGGTACTTCTCAGGACAATTATACAATGAATAGGTGGATTGCTTTGTGGTAAGATGGAGTGCTGCCTTTCTTTATCAGAGAGCCAAATACTTCAGACTTGGCAGGATCCATTTAACTAGATCTTGCTAAAAAGAATCTTAACTAAATACACATTTTTATCTTTGAGTTGCTATTGAAATCAGTATGTGGCATTTTATAGTTTTCACTTTAGAATTTCCCAACTAGCAAGAATAAAACATTGTGTTAAAGATGACCTAGCCTGGTCCATACATCTCCACTGTGAATTACCTACGTGGCCTTGAAACTGTAATGGAAAAAATAGCAACATGAGTAACTTCCATGGTACCTTTGTCCAAGAAATTATGAGGGACAATTTCATTCCAAGTAAGTCCTTGCATGACTATATTAGATTATGACAAGAGAAAACCATAATACTAGAGGTAAAATGACATTACTTGGTGCAAGACCCCCAAGTTCATGCCTACATCTGAGTCTTAGCTTCATTTTCCCTCAGCTTTGAATGATTTCAGACTCCTTTTTCAATCCACATTTTTACTAGTTCTTCTTTGTCTATCCTAATTCTCACAATCTCTTATCTTTTCTGACTCATTTTGCTTTTTTAAGGCATGTAGGTCCTATATTCAGGGAGGGCTGATTTATTATTCCAAGGTGTTCTTGAATCCATCTACAGTGATATGTATTTGCTCAATCAGTAAAGATTGAAAGTATAATCACAATCATACAGTCATATATGTTCCCTTGCCCTACATAGACACACAGGCACAGAGACACACATACACACAGACACACACATGCGCAAAAGGATCCTCACAGGGGTGCCAGATACAGCTGCACAGCTTGTACACAGTAAACTGTACGTGGCCCTAGATCCTCATGCTCAGGATGAAACTCACTTATCTACACCACACATTTTAGCACTTGCGTTAGTGGTCTTCTCTAATTATTTTATATCTGTAAAGCTTGTGTCTGTGACAAGGCAAAGTTCTTAAGGGCTAGTCCTCAAAAAGAACATCTTTACAGCTGCCAGAGTTTGACACATACTACTAGAAACAAAATAAGTATGTCTTGTTGCATGTATTTTTCCAGCCATCCCACCCTTTCACCATATACTTGCACAGCCCCTGGATTCAGCCTCCATCTTCTTCCTCTTCTGCAGGAAGGAGAGTTGGGAAGACTCACTTTTCTCCAAAGAGTAGTTAGTCTGCCTCCTATTTCAGTTACCAAAATAAGAAGACAACTCTATCATGAGTTCATACAAGTAAAATGTGTGGGTGTGCATGCATGCACACATACACTTAATCTTAGGATATGTAAATCCAGAAAGATGAAATTATAAATCATCTACCTTTATTAAAACTCATATCAAATACTCTCACCACTTCAGCACTATCACATCTGGCAGTAATGACCTGAACTAATGGATGGTAGAAAAGTCTTGGAATTAAAGGGATGCTTCTTTAACTGCTGCCACACACAGGGGTGAGTGCAGAGGTCAAGTACATGTGCTCAGGAGCTGACCAGGCTCAATTTGCATTCCTGCTTTTCTACTGCCTCTTGTGCCTGCTTGTGAGATCTTGACTAAATTCTGAGAGCCCTTTCCCTCATTGGGTCATAACTACCTTCCTGCCAGGGTTCTTGTGAACATTAAATGGGTTCACACCAAGAGCAGTGCCAGTACAGTGTAAACACTCAATTCAGTCTTAAATATTTTGCATTATCTCCCTTCTCTGAACTTCAGATCTCAGATGAATCTGTAGGATTCAAAAGATCAGCGCAGGTACATATGTGAAAGTGGTTTGTTATGTATAAAGAACTATACAAATATAAAGCATTATTTCTTTCAAAGTGCCACCTTTATTTAAACATAGTACTGATATCTTTGCTTCTACTTGGAAATTTCTCCCCACTTGATAAGTTCTTTGCTTGTGAGATTTGAAAGCAGAATCATGTTGGCTATTACTTCAGACATTGTTGTTAAGTAAAAGATGTGAGATCATACCTCTGAAGTTAATTCAAGGAACAAGGCAGAGTGTGAGGGAAGGAAAGGATGTGAGACTATGAGGGGAGCCACAATGAGGAGGAAGTCACTGAAGGAGCAAACTGAGATGTGGTTGGTGGCTGCCTGGTGTACACAAATGCTCCTGTCATGGAAATGCTGTGAACCCCTTGAGTTTCCTGGTAGTTGAGGGATACAAGTTAGGGGCGCTGCCCAGTTGCAGACAAAATCCCACGCTGCTTTCAGTGGTATGTGCCACCCTTGACTTCACTGCCTGAGGCTGCACAAGCTGTCAGGGTCCACCAAGAGAGTCCCTCCCACATGTGCGGAACCCTGTCATCGCATTGCACAGAGGCTTGTTCTGGTTCTCTGCCACTTGACTTCTAGTTCAATGTGCTGACCCATGTCAATGTGTAGGTGGCCTTGCTACCTCTGTGTGTGTCATTTGAAATTGTTTAAAGCAGGGCACAAGGATGGCCTTATGGTGAATTACTTATACCTCAGTTCACTGCCTATCTTTAAAATTGAGGTTAGGCTTAGGCAAACACTGACACTTGAAGGAAGAGGGTGAAATTTAGGGCTGAAGGTTCCAGAATGTCTGACTCCTAGCCTCTGCAGCCCTGTATGTTCTATAACTTTGTGTTCTTCTTCTTTTTTTTTTAATATTTATTTTTGATAGAGGGAGTGCAAGAGGGGGAGGGGCAGAGAGAGAGGGGGACAGAGAATCTGAAGCAGGCTCTAGGCTGACAGCAGAGAGTCCTATGTAGGGATTGAACTCATGAACTGTGAGATCATGATATGAGCTGAAGTCAGATGGTTAACTGACTGAGTCACCCAGGTTCCCCTATAGTATTGTGTTCTTAATCCCCCCTGCAAGTTCAGCCCTAGGCCCATGCATATTAGTCTGTCCTTCTTTCCTCTCTGCCTCCTTCCCTTCCTATCTCCCTCCCTCCCTTCCTCCTTTCTTTTCTTCCTTCCCAAATATTTCTGAGTACCAACTCTATGTCAGATAGCCAGGATTTACCAGTGACTAAATCCACATCCTCATGAAGCTTACACTTTTTAGGATAAGTATATCCTATATATATTGAAGTATATCCAACTTTGGGATAAAACCAGACTACAGGAAGTAGAGAGTTTTTTATTTTTTTAAAAAAATTTTAAGTATAGTTTTAAAATTACAGAATAATTCATGCTTGTTAGGGACTGAATGTTTGTGTCCTCCCCATATTGAAGACTTGACTGCCAGTGAGATAGTAATCAGGGTCAGAAGAGGTCATGAGGGTGGGACCCCCATGATGGGATTAGTACCCTCATGGGAGGAGAGCCACCAAGAGCTTGTTCCCTCTCCCTCCCCTTACATGCACAGAGGTCATATGAGTGCACAGAAAATGTTGGCCACCTACAAACCAAAAGAAGAAGCTTCAGAAAGAAATCTTGCCAGCACCTTTATCTGGACTTCCCAGCCTCCAAAATGATAGAAAATAAATTTCTGTTCTTTAAGGCACCAACTCTATGGTTTTTGTTATGACAGCAAGAGCTAACTAATACCAATGCTCAGAATAACACTTTCAACAAATGAGAAAGTATATATAGTAAAGATTTCAGACTTAAGAGTATACAGGTGACATTAGACCTGAAGATGTATTTTTTAAACAGTTTTGTTGAAGTATAATTTACATACCATACAATTTATCCATTTATAATGAGCAATTCAGTGGCTTTTAGTATATTCACAAAGTTATACATCCATCACCACAACTAATTTTAGAGCATTTTCATTATTTCAGAAAGAAACTATATACCCATTAGCAGTTACCTCCACTTTCTCCTCATTCCCCACCCCCCAACCCCTGGCAACCACTAATCTGTCTTCTGTATCTATAGACCTATTCTGGAGATTTAATTAAAGTAGAATCGTATAATATGTGATCTTTTGAGACTGACTTCTTTCACTTTGTATAATGTTTTCAAGGTTCATCCATGTTGTAGCACATATCAGTACTTCATTCCGTTTTATTGGCAAATAATATTCCATTGTACACTATACCTCATTTTGTTTTTTCACTATCAGTTGATGGACATTTGGGAAGTTTCTACTTTTTTGGCTATTGCATATATATTTGTACAAGTTTTTGTGAGGATGTTGTTTTTCTTTTCTCATGGGCATAAACCTAGGAGTAGAATTGTTTGATCATCTGATAACTCTATGTTTAAGCATCTTAGGAACTGCCAGACTATTCTCCAAAGCAGCTGCACTATTTTACATTTTCACCAGCAGTGTCCGAGGGTCCCAATTTCTCCACATCCTCCCTAACACTTATTATTTGACTTTTTGATTTTAGTTATTCTAGTGAGTGTAAAGTGGTTTCTTATTTCAATTTGTGGTTTCAATTCATTTTTTCGGGATAGTTAATGATATCTCTTCATGTTGTTCAAAGCCATCTGTTTGTCTTCTTTGGAGAAATGTTTAGATTATTTGGCCATTTTTAAAATTGGGTGATTTGTCATTTTAGTATTTTTAAAAAAAAATGAGCTATCACTTAAAGGCCAGAAGAGTTTATATACATACCTGAATCTCAGATGTCTGTGATAAAAATCTCTATATCTGGTTCTTCTGGGCTCTAATTAAGGATTTGGGTCGAGTATTCCTTAACTATGAAAATTTGAAGAAAGTATCTATATATTAATTTTAGGGAAATTTATGTGCATTGAGACAATCTGAATACATTATACTAATACTTATAACTTCTTAGAGTAAATTAGGCACATGTCTGGCAAAGCAATCCTCCTGGAAACTGTGTAGCTCCTCTTGAAGAAATTTCTTACATCAATCTGATTCACTTGGTTTTGTTGCCTGCCTCACCCTGTAGGTATTTATGATTTTGACCCATGGTGCTTCATCTGGGTCAACTACTATTAATGATTTGGTATGTAACTACTATTAATGATTGGTATTTATTCTTTCTGATTATATCTCTGCATAATGAGGTAAGGACATTTACTATTTCCAAAATATCCTTCACTCTGAATAGATTAATCTAGGAGGGCAGAAACTATTTTAAGGAGATACCTGCATATTGGTGGGAGAAGATAATATTGGGTTGATTTAGTGGCCATGAAAAGTAAAGATTCAGGGACTAGGTGAATGAGAGTATTTAAGAACCAGAAGAAACCAGAATTGTTGTGTGTTATAAAGCAGGTGTTATTTTCACTTAGAGCTACATGAGCACAAGTGCGGGATGTATGTGATAAAGAGAGCCACGGAGGGCCAGCAGTAAAAAGCTGGTGAGGGGGTTTCATGGGGATGCTGGGATTTGAGAAGACTACAAGTACTGGAAAGCCTATCCTGTGCTTTTAGGAATAGTGAGTGATGCCCAAAGTTCTTTTTCAATTTGTTCTCTGTACTAAGTTGCAATGACCTTCCATTATTCACAGATCTTCAGTGGAAGTGCTCTACACAAAACAGCCTTTTCTTACTGGCTATAGAGGGAATGAAGAAGGGGATAGATAGTCCCTCCTTGTACCCTGTGGTGGGGAATAGGACAGAATATGCTGAAGGGATGGCTGGCCAAAGGCTGAGCAGGAAACTGGAATGAAAGTTCACAGGCAGCCTCTAAGAGAGGGTGAGCTTCCCCCCTAGAAATGTGCCCCCACACAAAATAATTTAAAAATGATTTCTTGAATACTTAGAGGAAAAGGATTAAAACTGGAGAACTTGGGACATCTAGGTAAAACTTAGATGAGATTGGACTATTCATACTATTTTGCACTCTTTTTAAAAATATACATATATAATATTTATCCTTTATATACTCAACAAATGTTTATTGAACAACTACATGCTGTGCTCTTTTTAGGCACCAGGGATAGTGCAAGGCATGGTGGTGTAGACAAATTGCTTGCTCCTTGGACTTACAGTCAGAATATATAGGTAAGCCATATCTTTTAAATAGTTGTGAAATGTGTTACATCGTATGGCTGTATCACAATTTATTTAACCAGTCACCTATTAATAGACATTAAGTGTGTCCCCCCAGGGTTTTGCTAGTAAAAAAGAATCTCTCAATGAATAGAGGGGAAGAGATTAAGGAATGCTGTGGGACTCAGACTCTCGCTCCTCCTGCTCCACGTCTGAGAATGACTTTTGTGTGACGGTCTTTCTCTTGTTGGCTAGCTGGGCTTCAGTGTTGTTCCTATGCCTGAGTTTTCCTTAAACTCCATGGAGTCTTTGCTGAACTCCACACAGGAAATAGAGTTTTCATTCCTGCCTGACTTGCCCTGGGACTGACAGCTAACCCTCCAGGCACTTTGCCTTGTTTAATGATTCAGATTAGCTTCTTGGTGCTCTGTCCCACCCCCACTACTGGAACCTCTCTCCCTGCTCTCCAGCATAACCAGAAGTCTGGGATATTCACTGGTTTTGTGATCTTATGCTGGATTTCAAGCACTGGCAATGAGTACAATCTTTTCTAAGGCCAAACTTTTTAAATTTTTTATTAGTGGTTTTTATTTTTGAAAAATCCCCAAACTTTCCAAAAAGATGGAAGTACAGTAAAAGAACCTTGTTTTTACAGAACTACTTTAGGGCAAATTGCTAATATGATGTTCTGTTACCTTTGCATATCTTAGTATATAATTTCTACAGGCAAGAACATTCTCAGAGAGAGTCATAATACAACCATAAAAACCAAGAAGTTAACATCGGCACATTGTTAACATTTAATTCTGAGATCCCACTCAAGTTTCTTTAGTTTTTTTCTTTTGTTTTTGTTTGTTTGCTTGTTTGTTTGTTTTTAGTAATATAGCTATATCAAAGGAATCCAGTCCAGAATCACATGTTGCATTTAATTGTCACGTCTCTTTCTGTCACAGTTACTCAGACTTCCCTTGAGTTTCATGACTTTACTGTTTGAAGATTACACACTAATTATTTTGTAAAATGCCCCTCATATGGGTTTGTCTTTTTGTTTTTTTTTTTTTTAATGATAAGATTCAGGCATCTTTTTCAGGCCTGTCTCAGAAGTGATGGGCACTCTTCTCATTGCATCCTCTCAGGTGGCACATGATTGTGATATTTTCTGTATCTGATGATATTCATTTTGATCACTTGATTAAGGTGGTACCTGACAGGTTTCTGGACCATGAAATTATTCTTTTCCTCTTGTGATTAGTAAGTAATTTTTGCAAAGGTAATTTGAGGTAACTCTCTTATCAAAGTCTTCATTCATTTGTTCATTCACTCATTCATTTATGTAGGTTTAGAGTCATGGATTTGTATTTTATTTAAGGGATTATTATCAATTCCTTTTATTATTTATTTAGAGACTCAAACTGTCCCAGGAGAGATCAGTGGGAACCCTTTCAAGCTCAAAGCCAAAACTCCTACTGCCTACTTAATAGGGCCCTTTTCTCTCCAAGTGTAACAAATTCTCTACAAAGGTGATGTAGTCTTCTACTACCCATTTATTAGCCTTGAGAGCTTTCTCACCACTGAGAGCTTTTATTGATTTCCATCCCAGAAAACCTGGGTAGATTACTATACTTAGGCACTGAATATCAGAGTATCAATTTTTTTGGCTCATGTCAATTTTTATTCTTGGTTGTTCTTCATAATATATACATTAAATTATTTTAAAAACAACTAAATGCTATTAGTCTCTGAGTACTAACATCCCTTAATTATTATGCCATCTGCTATGAAATAATCAGCTTTGTGTCTATTGTTTCCCAGACTTAGGAATATTTACAGTACTTATTTACATGTTTAATTCTAGCCACCTCAAAAATTACAGTGTCCCTATAACATATTTATGAAGTAAGAGAGTTAAAATAAGAATGTAGGAATAGGAACCATTACAAGAGGAGAATAAATATGTCATTTCCCTCTTTTCCTCCCCTGCCCTGATCCTCTGGCAGCTACAAATCATTTCTTTGCTTCTATGATTCAGTTTTTTTAGAGTCCACATATATGTTAGATCATGCAGAATTTGTCTTTCTTGGTCTCATTTCACTTAGCATAATGCCTTAAAGATCCATCCATGTTGTCACAAATGGCAAGATTTCCTTCCCTTTTATGGCTTAATAATATTTCATTATATATATATAATATTTCATCAGATATTATATATAATTTTATATAATGTATAATTTAATCTATTCACCTATCAATGGACAAAGGTTGCTTCCATGTCTTGTATATTATAAATAATGCTTCAATGAATATGAGGGTGCAGATATCTCTTTGAGATGGTTTGTATTTTTGTTTTCTTTAAATAAACACTCAGAAGTGGAATTGCTGGATCATATGGTAGTCCTATTTTTAATTTTTTGAGGAGCTTCCATACTGTTTCCCATCATGGCTATACTGATTTACAATTTTGTTAATAGTGTATATGGGTTCCCATTTCTCTACATCCTTGCTAACACTTGTTATCACTTGTCTTTTTGATGACTGGCAGTCTAACAGGTGTGAGATGATACCTCATTGTGGTTTTGTTTTGTAGTTCCTGATGATTACTGATGTTGAGCTCCTTTTAATGTACCTGCTGACCATTTGAATATCGTCTTTGGAGAAATTTACATTTCTCACATGTTTCCATTGAGGCTGGTATTGCCAGGAACCATACTTTGATAACCACTGCTCTAAACAAATTGCCAATTTTGTGTACCTAAAACAACAACAGCAACAATAAAGAAATTATTATTATTATCAATTTTTAGCCATTACCCCTTTCCTTGGATACTATTTCTTCTACCTCCACCTATCAAGATTTAATGTCCCTCCCCTTTGTAGCTTATTTCCAATATGCTTCCATCCATAAAGATCCTATTCTTACTTCTAAACATATGGGTTCTATCCTTCCCTGAACCCCCATGACTACTCTGATTATACAATGTGCTTTCTTTATCACTCTACCAGATACAACACTTCTTGATGAGAAAGGACAGATTCTTAATCTTTTTAAAAATTCTTTTAAATTGTTTTTTCTAATTTTGAAGATCTCTTAAGTGGGATTCAAGTAGCATTCAATTATATCTATGGTACATTTTGCCTATTTCTCCAACCCTTGTTTGTACAAAATCTAATATTAACGATAGTGAGACCCAGTATGTACATTTCCCAGATTTTTCTATACTGGGAAGCAGGATTGTATTTGACCTATTATATTAAAAGGGTGCTGTTTGTTCAGTGGTTTGTGAACCCCAAATCTCTTCTTTAGCATTGTGTTCAATCCTTTCTAAAACAGTTTGTGACAGGAAAGGGAATGGCTCTCAAATAATCCAAATTTAATTAGAAACACTGGATCCTTGTGTGTATAGGTCGGGAGGGGAGAGGAGAGAAAGAAAGAGACACACACAGAGAGAGAATCTCTGTCTCATTTGTTCTGTGACTAGTTCTAGCCTTGCCTCAACCCCATGTCTCTTTCTGGCCATTTCTCTGTCCTCCATTAAAAGCAGGGGCTAAATTCCTAGAGCTTTCATTTTTTGTGTGTGTTAGCATGTGGCTTTGGGTTGTTACACAGACATTTAATTACCAAAGAAGTCTAATAAGCTAATGACCGCCTGAGGCATTTTCTGGGAAGGGGCTTTGTTGACCCCCTATTCTCAAAGCTCTTTCTGCCAGTCACCTGCCTAGACACAGAGTCTTGCACTCACACAATTTCCCCAAAGAAGGGTAAACATGGGGGTTACCTTGGAGATGGCTTTTCCCAGAGTTTGAATGCTTACTTTTCCCACCCTTGTCCAGAGAGGCAGATTGCCAGAACATTATACAGAGTTAGCTCCTTGGTTATCTCATAAGAACATATATTCCCAAGACTGTTACCATGGGAAAACATCAGAAATAATATTTTTCAAACTCTGTTATAAAACTTTATCACCTATATTGTTGCTAATTTTTGTAAGGTGAGAAAAATATACATTTTATTTGGAAGTTAGTCACATTTTTTTAAGAAATAAAAATGAATTGTTTAAAATTGTTTCATAATTTATTTGCAGAAAGACTAGTGATCTTTATTAGTTAAACCCCAAGGAAATTGTCCCAAATGGCAAGCCTTTTTCTTTGACATAGAATTTGAATTGGCTTATTATACATTAAGCCTTTTGGACTTGAACTGTGGCCTCATAACAGTTTCCTGGTATCTGTAAGCCCAGTTTGGAAGGCCTCAGGTGCCTTCTCAGTGTAATAAGCCTATATCTGTCTATATTGGTGCCCAATATTTTTCAATCTCTTACTCTATTCTTCTATGATTAAGGTTTCTATATGTCAAGAAAATAAGGAAATAACATGGTCCAACTCTAAGAAGATTTAAAATGTTTCATATGCTATAGAGTGCTTGTGTACAAAGACATAATGGAAATGATCTACATATTAAACTGACTAAGTAATAATAATGAGCATGATTTGGAAGGAGAAAAGGAGGTCTGGAAAGATGCACTCCCAAAGTGAGAAAAATATGTTATGATATACATCACAGAACTGACCACTCTCTAGGGCTTAAACTTTCCAGGCCACACAATTCCCAAAACAATGTTAGGTTAGAGCTGAAAATGTAGTTAGAATGGACCATTAAGTATAGAGGCCAAAAGAAGAAAATATTTAAATAAAACTCCTATAGTTCAAAAACAACCATATGTGCCAATACCATACTGTCTTGATGATGACAGCTTTGTAGTAGAGGCTAAAGTCTGGGATGGTCATCCCTCCCGTTTTGGTTTTATTTCTCAGTATTACTTTGGCTATTCGGGGTTTTTTGTAGTTCCATACAAATTTTAGGATAGTTTGTTCTAGTTTTGAGAAGTATGCTGATGCAATTTTGATTGGAATTGCATTGAATGTGTACAGTGCTTTGGGTAGTAATGACATCTTAATTATATTTATTCTTCCTATCCATGAGCATGGAATGTTTTTCCATTTCTTTGTGTCTTCTTCAATTTCCTTCATAAGTTTTCTATAGTTTTCATCATACAGATCTCTTGTATCCTTGGTTAGGTTTATTCCGAGGTATTTTATGGTTTTTTGTGCAAT
>NW_024081753.1:283627-378646 GCF_003009895.1 Hyaena hyaena
GTACCTTGATTGGGGTGGAGTGGCTTTATCATTTCCTCCACTTTGCAGTTTGTTTGTTTATAATTTGTCCATCATCATCACTAATAGAATGATAATAAGAATAAATTCTAAAGTAAGGTTCCCCTCCCCCTTCCATTTTAAAAACTCTTTAACGGGAATTAAGCAAAAAACTTTAGGTGATTTAGGACTAACTTTCATGACTGGAAGAAGATTGAATTTGAATTAGAGGCAGCACGGGATAGTGAAAAAAGTGTGGATGTAGGAGGTAGGCGATCCTATAATTTAAAACCTGGTTTCATCCTTGAGACTTGTGTGACCTTGGACAAATTAACTAAACTTGTTGACCTTCAACTTCCTCACTTATAAAGTTGAGGTAATCACATCTAGCTCACAGAGTCATCCTCAGATTAAATGCAGCGTGAATGCTCAGCACTGACACAGTGCCTGGTTCACAAACAGCCTGCAATCAATATTCATTTCTTGCCTCCTTGTATCAGTGGTAAAAGCTAAATGATTAAGTTTTTCAGCTTCGGCTGTTAGGAGCACTATTAGTTGGTGGGTGTGTGTGTGTGTGTGTGTGCGCACGTGCGTGACCACTCTCTTTCTGATATTACAAGATGCTTCAAGTTTTATTTCTTGCCCTAATCCAAGAATCAGCCTTTTTTCCAAGGAGCCTTTGGTCTAGAAACCAAGATCTGGGTGCTACACGTGCTCACATGTATTACTATTATTTTAAATACATTTTATTTCCTACATGAGTTTTAGATTTACAGAAAAAATTGGAAAGGTACTTCAGACAGTACCCATATACTCATTTCCTTTATTGTTAATGTATTGTGTTACTATGGTACATTTATTACAGTTAATGAACCAATATTGATACATTATTATTTTTTAATTTTTAAAAATGTTTACTTATTTTTTTATTTTTATTTTTTTCTAGGAGAGAGAGACAGCGTGAGCAGGGGAGGGTCAGAGAGAGAGGGAGTCACAGACTGAAACAGGCTCCAGGCTCTGAGCTGGCAGTCAGCACAGAGCCCGACGCGGGGCTCAAACTCACGAACCACGAGATCATGACCTAAGCGAAAGTCGGACGCTTAACCGAAAGTCGGACGCTTAACCGACTAAGCCACCCCGGTGCCCCCAAAATATTTACTTATTTTTGAGAGACAGAGATAGAGTGTGAGCAGGGTAGGGGCAGAGAGAGAAGGAGACATGGAATCTTAAGTAGGATCCAGGTTCCGAGCTGTCAGCACAGACCCCAACACGGAACTCGAACCCACAGACTGAGAGATTATTACCTGATCTGAAGTCAGACTCTCAACTGACTGAACCACCCAGGTGCCCCAATATCAATATACTCTTAACTAAAGTGCAAACTTCCTTCAGATTTTCTTAGTTTTTGCTTAATGTGCTCTTTCTGTCCCAGAATTATTTCCAGGATACTATAGTACCTTTAGTTGCCATGTGTCCTTAGGGTCCTCTTGACTATGACAGTTTCTCAGACTGTCATTGTTTTTGATGACCTTAAAGGTTTTGAGGAGCACTGGTCAGATGTTCTGTGGGGTGCTCCTCTAGGGGAATTTGGTGTTTTTTTCATGATTAGACGGGAGTTCTAGGTTTTGGGAGGTAATATCCAGAGGTGAAGTGTCATGCTTGTCTCATCGTAGTAGGGGTTCATACTGTCATTATGAGTTATCACAGTTGGTACTGACCTTGCTCACCTGACTGAGGTGATATGTGTCTGATTGCTCCACTGCAAAGCTACTGCCTTGTTGCCTCTTCTGTGCTATTTCTTTGGAAGAGAGTTCCCATGCTCAGCTCACACTTAGGCAGTGACGCATTATGCTCCCCTCCTTGAAGTCACAGTATCTACGTGAATTATTGGAAATTCCTTGCGTGAGATCTTTAATCATTTTTTGGTTTTGCTTTCTGGTATCTATTTCGCATTGGTGGAAGTGAAATGCCTGTTTATATTGGGCAAATTTTAATTAAGCAAATATATACTCCTTGACTTATTAAATATTCAGAACAACTGATAACAGATAGGCATACTTTCACTCCAACATTGCTCATGTCTCAGTTATTAAATCTGTGATAACCTAGTGAGCCTTGTTCTGTTCTTCCTATTTGAACACTCGTTTCTTAAATCACACCATTTCAGCTTAAATCTATTGAAATATCACTACTAATTGAAAGTTGCTTTTTATTTTTAATATAGCTCCTAATTTCTACATGGTGAAACATTGCTGAGTTTTCTGATGGTCAACCAGGGCAGATTAGGCTCTGATCTTATTTTGAAGAATAATTGGCCACTAAAAACATGAAGCAAACTAGACACAATTCCCACAATAATTACTAGGTTGTTTTCTAATAAATGGCTGAGCTGTACAGCATCACATTTAGTATGAGAATACATAGAAGCTGAGAGGAGTTTAAGGTTAAAAGGAAAACAAAATACTCCCTGGGGTTTTAATCACTAATTACAGGTCTATAAATAACCATTTCTTGCATTTAGCAGGCATTTGGTCTTCTGGATATGATTTAGTTTGGCATATGGGCTTGCCAGGTTTTTTTTTTCCTTCTTCCTTTTGTGAACTGCTTAAAATGACTGGAGAGGTCAGACATAAAGACAGGTGGTGAAAATGTTCAGGAGAAAAAAATACAAAAAGTCATTGTCTGAATTTGCCAACAGTTCTGTTTAGTGACCTAAAGGAGTTGACCCAGCACTATATTTAGATTTTTCAAGATGGTATACTGCAACACACTGTTTGGAGGCCTTCGTTTTTCTGAGTAACTATTGTGTTTTCATTGAAAAGATTTACACTGCTTTCTTGTAGCATCTGGTCCCTGCAATGTATAAAGAAAGCACACATAGTTGATGAGAAATGCTCACTGAAAAAATCATTTTGAACCCCAGAGAAGTGTACTTTTTTCTCTCCTTTTGAACACAGAGTTCTAAGCATTTCAAAGCAGCCCCAAACTTTAATATATTTACAATGATAATCATGTTTTTTTAAGTAGTATTTTAATGTTTAAAAACATGTTTATTTTTGAGAGAGAATGAGAGAGAGAGAGACAAAGCATGAGTGGGGGATGAGCAGAGAGGAGAGAGATGCAGAATATCAAGCAAGCTCCAGGCTCTGAGCTGTCAGCACAGAGCCCAATGCAGGGCTTGAGCCCACAGACTGTGAGATGATGACCCAAGCTGAAGTTGGACACTTAACTGACTGAGCCACCCAGGCATCACAAGAAAAGTAATATTTTTAAATTGAACTTTGCATAACCTGAATAAAGCCTTGTATGGTTTACCTGCCAATATTTGTACTCCTTGTTTTACTGATCATTATTCTGTGTAATTTAGGATTATGTCTGTTTTTAAGAACCTGCTGGCCCTGGGATTATTACCTATTTCCTGCTACATGAAGGAAAATTCACACCCAGATGCTAGTTTTGTCACCTATTTTGATAGAAACTATATTCATGTAAAACATTATTAGGTTCATTTTAAGGTACTTCCTATGGAATCAGAAAATCTCATCTTGTACTTCAAAGAGAAAGAAGATGGTTGAATGTGAGTTAAAAGTTTCACTCAGTCACAAAATAATAGTTTCTGTATTTAATAAAGTTCAATTTTTCCCCTCAAACTACTCCATGTTTTACACGTATTATTTCACATTTTTAAAGGTGGACCAGGGTTTAACTTTATTTATTTTATTTTATTTTATTTTTCAGCCTTAATGGGAGAAAGTGAGGGTTTAACTTTATATCTTTACATTATTTAGAAGAGCTTGGGGCATTGAGATATTTAAGTCAACAGGTTTGCCAGAGACCAACATTTTGAATGTTAACTGAAGACTCACTCTACCGGGATCTCATACTAAGATTCTGAAACTACAATAATAGAGATATGATAAAAAATATTCAATAAGATTCTTTTTACTTCTTTCTCCGTTTCTCCCAATGCATTCTGGACCTTCAGGGAGGATATTTACAGGGTTCTAGGGCCTGGGCTGGGTGATTTTTAAAGTGTGTCTTCAAAGCAAGAAACTGGTTGAGATTCAACAGAGTTAATGACATAATAGCTTTGGATAGGTAGATACATCAAGGCAGTGCTTTACACTGTTAGTGTTTTGGGTAAGCTATTTCATTGGTTCCCCAATCTTGTGTTTAAGGAGCAAGTGTTTTCTCAACAATTATCTGAGTTATTTTATGCTTGTTCTCATTAGTGGTTAACATGGAGGAAAGAAAATATGCCCAGTCCCAAGTCAGGGACAGAGATCATGTTGATTTCAGTTGCCAGTATATACATATTCAAACTCTCAGCAACTCTTGCTGGCTTCATTTCTTTCAACCCTCCTGCTAAGACTGCAGCTTAAACATCATCATTTCTCACCTGGAATGCCTCAAAAAATTCCAAATTCCTTCTGAGGAATTTGCTTTGCTTTTTCTTTTTCTAAAATCTATTCTCTACACAGTTGCTAACTGAACACATTTGTCCCCCACTTAAAATCTTCCAAAAGTTTCACACTGTACTTGCTGGGCAAGTGGCATCTGCTACCTATCAGCAGAAGTCAAGTTTGCCCAGTGCCTCTTAGTATCAGTGTTGCCAAAGAAAACGCAATGCAGTCAAGCACTGGATGGAGCAATGCTTTTACTCACATAGGGAAGAAACAGATGAGATTAGCCTCAGTGGTGAGAGTCAGTCCCCCATGGCCAATGCATCCCTCCATCACAGCTAATAAAAGGCAGTTGGCCTGCATGCACCCTTCTTGTGCTTCCTGTCCCCTCACCACATGGGACAGATATAGTAGTGGGGTTGACCATATGGCCCCCACACTTAAGTAGACCAAGAGAGTACCCACGGAGTCTGAAACAGGGGAAGATAAACCCACACAAGGTGATAAGCCCAGTACAGACTGTGAGGCAATGAGTATTCTTTAGCTTTTGGTAAGGAAGGCCCAAGACCCATTTTCATGTAGCCAAAGGGGGATCAAAAGACTGCATGAATGAAATTACTTTCCCCAGCAGCACTCAGAATGAAACCAAATGTTCTTAAATTGACAGAAAGGCCCTCCTGTCCTCACTGACTTTAACTTGAAATATTCTCTCCTTTGGTCCAGCACTGTGTTGTAGTCTTAGGGGCCTTTTTGCTGTTCCCAACTTGTGGCATATAGACTGTTCCCTCAGGCTTACCTGGTAGACCTCTGCTTCCAGTTTTGGAAGAGTTGTCTCTCTCTCTCTCTCTTTTGTTGTGTGTGTAATTGAGATTTTATCTCAAAGATCATTTTATCAGAGAGAACTTCCTTGACTACTGAATCCAAAGTACCTCCTGTGGCCCTCATATAGTATGTGATCTAATTCCACTTTTTTTCATATGATTTACCATTATTTAAAGTTATTATGTTCACTTACTCATTTACTTGTTTATTTCTGCCTTTTGTCCTGTGGAATGTAAGCCAGAACTTCTACCTTCTTTAATGCTATATTCCCAGTACCTAGAATGTTGCCTTGTACATAGTAAATATTTTAAAATATTTATTTCACTGTGTTTGTGGGGATTTAGGAAAATACTCTGATACATTGCAAGTACAAGTGTAAACTGGGTGCAGTTCAGCAATATCTATTAATATTAGAAATGTTCATACTTTTTTGATGCGACATTTCTGTGTCTAGGTATTTATCCTCCAGATATATTTGCATATGTGAAAAATCAGGTACGTTCAAAGATATTCATTATGCAGAAAAGTGTTAACATAGCAAGTCTGGGGCTGCTGTCTTAGAAGGCCTGGCTTACAAGATTGGCTCTTGGTTGACTTCTGTTAACTTGGCTGGTAAACAATTCCCTGAACTGGTCTGAAATGTTGCCAAAGTGATAAGGCTGTTTTACCCAATTGGAGCCTTGAACAACTGCTTTTTTAATGGAAGTTTGGGGCTTTGATAGTTGCTAAGCAGGGGGTACCTGTATGACCAGTCCCCAAGGAAAACCTTAGCAGTGAGTCGTCTCTAATGGGTTTCCCTGGGCAGAAACGTTGCATGCATATTACTGCATGTTTTGCTGCTAAAGGAAAGGGCACAGTCTGAATTATCTCATGGGAGGGAAGCCCTATGTTTGAATTTTTTCAGGCTCTACTTGTGTCTTTTCTGCTTGCTGACCCTCTTATATATCTTTTGCTGTAGTAAACCTTAGGTGTGAGCACAACTATATTCTGAGACCTGAAAGTTCTTCTAATGAATCATGAAATATATGGATGGTATTGGGGATCTGTGAAACACTCATTATAAATTGACTTCACAGAAAAATATTAAGGCAAGCAAAATGTCCATGGATAGTTGTGGCGTGCATGCGTGTGTGTGTGTGCGCACACACACACACACACACACACACACACATGAATGCTTTGCAGTAATTCCATGTGAGGCAATCTTCTATTCTGACATGGAAATTATGACACAATGTGTTCAGGGAAAAACCAGAATTCAAAGTGGTTTGTGTAATTTGTATGCTGATATTTGTGCACACATATATTTTACAAATATACAGAGTATCCTGGGAAACAATGTTAAAGAATCTGATAATAATGAAAACCTCTGAGGAGAAGAACTTGGTAGTTGAGCAGAAACAAAGGGAAAGAGGTTTTACTCTCTATCTTGTGCTAATATATTGGTCACTAGTCCCATTTGGCTATTTAAATTGAACTTAACTAAAGCTAACTACAATTAAAAAATTCAGTTTCTCAGTTGTAGTAGCCATGTTTCTTAAAAGGCACATATGCATAGTGCCTACCATACAGGACAGCATAGATACAGAATATTTCCATCATTGTAAAGTAATGTTTTGGATAGTGCTGACTTATATCTTTTTGTTTTTCACTATTTATATGTATTTTTCAAAAAATGAATTAAAGAAAATAAAACAAAATATTAGTTGAATGAATGAATGATGAATGTTGATTAAAAACTTCTCTACTAAAAAACTATTATGGGAATCTCAACAAATACAATCAAGTTACCCATTTTTATGGTAGACATTTACATCCAGTTGAGGTAGGTAAGATGAATGGTAGCTTAGATTCTTGGTATCTATCTATAAAAGCAAATCTTCAGCCGAGGGGCTGAAAGCCAATTCCAGATCTTGGAAACACTAGCAAATTCACCAGAATGTGAAGGAGCACAGATTGGGATTATTAGCCTCTCCCCTTCACCAGTTTCAGCCATTTCCTCCATAGACATTTGGCTAGTTCCAACACACTAGTATGCAGAGTGAAACAGAACTCCTTGCTTTTCACTCTCTCACTCCCTCAGGAAATAGCTCTTGTAACTGTCCAAAAAGAAATTACAATCAATTTTACATGCTTGAATTGAGAGATGTCAGTAATGGTACTATTAGTATTTTTACAGTTTAGCTCATTATTTATTAAGGGCCTAGTGAATAATAAATGACCTTTTTCCTTGAGGTCCTTATGGTCTAGTATAAGAGATGGAAAAAGAGAACAGATTGTATTGATGCAACAACATTAATGGTGCCAATGTACATGTTTGCTCAAGATACAGTGAGACCCAGAGGAAGGCTGCCTGGTCCAGTCATGAAGGTTGTGTAAGACCTTTGAGGCATGGAGAGTAGGAAGAATGTTCTAGGCAGAGGGACATAACCTTGGCAGAGATAAGAGAGTGTGAAAGAGCATATCCTGTCAGGTTACAGTCCTTGAGTTCTGGTGTCCAAAACTATAGGTGGAGACCAGGGCAGGAATTGACAACAAAGGCAAATAATGGTTAAGTGGTAGGAGGTTTTGTGCTGGATGCCAGGTAGACTGGATTTATTTGGTGGGGCGTGGAAAGAGGAAGAGACGTGGAGCAGGGAAAGAGCTGTCAGATTTATAGAGATTTCCCTGAATGCATTTTGAGGAATAGGCAAAACCCAGGCCAGGTGACCAATTAGGAGATTGTTGTCACAGTTCAGAAGAAAACTGTGAAAGGCCTTTTTTATTAATGCCTTTTTTTGGGCATTTTTCTCTTCTCTGTCTCAGTTTTTTCTACTTTCCCACTTACGCTCCTTGAAATCATCTTTCGGATAAACTACTTGAACCCAAGCCCTATCTTAGGATCTGCTAGAGGGAGAATACAAAGTAAGAAAAGACACAAGTGGCCAGAAGTGTCAAATGCTGCATAGACCAGTAAGATAAGAACTGAAAGTGTTCACAGCTTTCTCAGTAAGGATGTCATTGGTCACTTTTGTAAAAGCAGTTTTCCATGAAATTGTGGCAGTAGAATCCAGATTGCAGAGAACCAAGGAGCGGTTTTGAGGTAAGGAAAAAGGACAATGAATATCGATGAAGCTTCCAAAGAGTGTGGCAAAGGATATAGTGATAGCTACAAGGAAACCCAGGCTTAAGGGCGGAATTTGCCAGAATATGAGAGGTTTTTACAATGGACATGTCTGACAGTCCTATAATCCTACTCCTCATACAGTTGTTTCTCAAATAATCTTGCAAGGTCTGAAAAGACACCAACGTAGTAAAAGAAGGGCAGGGATAGAAAAAGGTAGATAACTGACAGCATAATTTGAACTCCTAGATCCAATTATGCCTAAATTTTCCAGATTCCTTACCCCTTGCAGCTGGACTTGTGAGTTAAGTGAATTCTCCATTTTATCCAAGTCAGACTGATTTAGGTTTCTATAGCTTGAAAATCGTGAGTAGTATCCAAGCCTTTCTCCTAGAAGGCTAATTGGGATATGTTTCTATTTTTACAACACACACACACACACACACACACACACACACACACACAATTACAACTGCTGAAAGGTACAAAGAACAAGTAGAGAGAGAAAGCAATAAAGTGGTGTAAGACCAAATTTATGAAACAAGGCTCTTGAGAGGATGGTAGTTGATGGAACCAAGAACTTGAGTTAAATGATTACTTACAAGTATTTTTAAAAAATTTTGGTGTGATGATTTTAAATTTTCAGGGGATGCCTGGGTAGCTCAGTTGGTTGAGTGTCCAACTCTAGATTTTGAATCAGGTCATGATCCCAGTGTTGTGGGATAGATCTTTGTGCTGGGCATGGAGCCTGCCTGAGATATTCTCTCTCTCTCTCTCTCTCTCTCTCCCCTTCTCTCCCTCCCTCTGCCATCTCCAGTGCTCATGGTCCCTCTTTCTCAAATAAAAATTTTAAAAAATTAAAATTATTTTAAGATATACAGAAAAGTTAAACAATTGTGAAGTTAGCAATCATATATCACTTGGATTCTACCATTAACATTTTGTATTTCCTGTTTTTGTTTTTATTACATATCTCATTTTTCAATCCTTCTATCCACTCATCAAGTCATCTTATTTTTGATGTATTTTAAAAGAAGTTGAGATATTAGTACACTTCATTCCTAAATATTTCAGCAAACATATCATTAACTTGATTTCTAAATCCGTTTTTAGTGAAGTACCTATCATTTTGAAAAAAATTACCCTTTGATCTTTTAAAATTCAAGCACTGTTATTATTTTGTTCTGGTATTATAATTTTAAAGGATATTTTCATATACCCATCACATTTCAGAGCATGACCCATTAGACAAATATCTGAAAAATATAAACCAAGCTTATTCAAGTAGGTTTCTAATATGTTGCCTTATGAAGGAGTCTGAAATAATCATGCATGAGGTTATGAGGTTTGACATGTCTACTCTGGTCTAGAAAATCATTTGCATACTAGTAGCTCTTGCTTTGCTGTATTGCTATAGCCTTGCAAATGATCGGGCATGCTTAAGTTTCAATGACCATCTTCCTTGATAGAATGTTGACCTTGAAAGGCATTGTGAGCCTAGGCCCACTAAACTTTGGCTTTGTAACAGTGCCTAGGTGAAATTTTTTTTTCCTGAGAAAAAACTAGAAGGTTAAATATTCCATACAGATAATTGTACAAGAATCCACCTTGATTCTTGTCCTAGCCTTTAACTATATCTAAATACTTTATTCTCTTTATATTGTAAATCTTTGCTCTTTGAGTCTGATTCCAAGATATATATCTATTTCTTGGCCTGGCATAATTTACTATATTGCTGCTGAATCCTCCTGGCTGCCCATGAATCCATCCTTGCCCCCTCTTCCTGACCTCACAAGGACTCCTTGAACAGTGGCTTCCCATAATTCTATCACAAACATCCAGAGGACGAGGGTAGAGCTTGCAGTATGAAACCAAAAAGAAACTGCAATCTGGGATCACTTTGCTCACCTTTGTGAGTTTTTAGTTAAGTCCTCTGTGTCATATGTCTTGATGTCCTCTTTTTTTATGATCAAATTGAACAAAAATGTTCTGTTGATTGGACATATAAACAATTTGTCTGAAAAAGAGTATAGCAAAGACCCTTTTGGAAGCCAAAAGAACTGCTCTTCTCTTTCATCTGTGGCTGATTCCCCTAGCTGGGCTCTGGATCTCAATGTCTCTCTCCTTTTTATTGAGCTTCTGCAATCACATATCCCTTTGTCTCTGGAAGCTTCTATGTCACCCTTTCTATTGTCTATTTTTTATCATCACTGAGGCATTACATATATCACCTTTTAAACTTTTTTTACATGTTTATTTATTTATTTTGAGAGAGAGAGAGAGAGCACACAGGCAGGGGAGGGTCAGAGAGAGAGAGAGAGAGAGAAAGAATCCCAAGCAGGCTCCATGCTGTCAGCTGTGAGATCATGACCTGAGCTGAGATCAAGAGTCAGATGTTTAACTGACTGAGCCACCTAGGCACCCCATTACATTTTTTAAGTCCTTCTTTAGCCTCATACTTCCTTTTGGGAATGATTTTGCTTTTTATCCTTCTTTTTTCCAGGATTTATCCACATTTTCCATCTCTGCTTTGTCTCTTTTACTCCTTAGACCACTACAATATGACTTCAGTTCTCTCCCTCCAATGTTAGAGTTTTTTTCCCAAAAGTCACTAAATTAATGGACATTTTCAGTCTTAATCCATTTAATTTCCTTTGCAACCAAATAGCTAATATATATTGAGGGCTTATTATGTATTAGGCATTAATGAAACTGCTAACTTCAAAATAATCTATAAGGTAAGTACTATTTTTTTAAAAGTTTGTTTATTTTGACAGAAAGAGTGGGAGAGAGAATGAGTAGGGGAAGGGCAGAGAGAACCTCAGGCAGGCTCCATGCTTTCAGTACAGAGCCTGACTTGGGGCTCACTTCTACCAAGTCTGAGATCATGACCTGAGCCTAAACCAAGAGTTGGATGCTCAGCTGACTGACTGAGCCCCTTAGGTGCCCCTGGTAAGTATTATTTTTATCCCCATTTGTCACATGAGGAAACTATTGAAAAAGAGGCTGGGAAGTATCCTCAAGGTCATTTAATAATAAATGGTGCAGCCAGGCAAGTGAGCCCAGAGCCCCTAGGAGGATGTCCTTGACCATTCTTCCTTCCCTCTGACCTCTGGACATTTTCTTGACTCTTTCTCTCAACTTGACCACTTTTCTTCACCTTACCACCACTATCCTAGTTTGAAAGACACTATCTCACTAGGATTATTTAAAATGCTTTGCAATCATCTACTCTTTTTCCAGTCTTGCCCTGTCCAATCCATTTCCTAGACAACAGACAGAGTGACCTTGCTGAAGCTCAAATACAATCACAGCAGGTGCTCTGCTTAAAATCCTTCAAGGGCTTCCTGATTTTTAATCAAAAGTACAATTCCTTTTCTGTGGTCTAAAAGGAGCTTCAAGATCTTAATCCCGTCAAATTTACCTCTTTGGCTTCATCTCTGAGCAGTCTTCATTAGCCTTTGAGGACCCCAAGCTACTGACCAATGGTCCATACTCTTGATCCAGGTCTTTTTAAAAGCTCTCTCATTTTAGCTCTTCCTGGAAAGTTCTTGCTCTCAGCAACTTTAGTCTTGTTTCATTTTATTTTATTATTTAAAAAAAATTTTTTTTAATTTATTTCTGAGAGAGAGACAGTGTGAGCAGGGAAGGGTCAGAGAGAGGGAGACACAGAATGTGAAACAGGCTCCAGGCTCTGAGCTGTCAGCACAGAGCCTGATGTGGGGCTCGAACCCACGAAATGTGAGATCATGACCTGAGCCAAAATTGGACACTTAACCGACTGAGCCACCCAGGTGCCCCAGTCTTGTCTCATTTTAGACACTACTACTAGTAAGCCTTCTGGGGTACATGGCTCTCTGCGTGCCCCCACAGCTCTCACCTTGTTCTTAAAGCCTGGGGCTTACCACTGTCATTTTAATCATGCCATGATGCTTGTGTTACCTATTAGAGTATGTCTTGCTCACCTGGCCCAATGTCTGATACATGGTAGGTGCTCATTAAATATTTATTGAATGACCAATGAATTTTAAACATTGTAGAAGTTTTGAATAATACTAGAAAATGGATCCTGAAATACACTGTCACTGGCTTCATGATGCTTCTGGGCATCTCTTTTTTCACTTATGACTATCATAGATGTCATGATTCTGATAAACTTTCATACTGAAAGCACAAGATTTAAGTAGCACAAATTCTCTCTCTCAAAATGTATAAAGAATTTTTGTTATTAACATGGAAAAGTCGAATGAAATGTTTTATAGAAATTTATATCCTCCAAATTTTTATTTTTTAATCTCATTTTTTTTTGAGAAATGAGTTATTTAGGATGAAAGATTAACTAGGTGGCAGTGTGTTTATTTTATGCATATAATAAAACCATGATTCTATAGCCTTTCAACTGGTAGTTCAAAGGAAGAAGTGACAGTAGTGTCAGAATGATGGGATGGTACATTTATGTATAGAATAATGTACCAAAAATAAGGAGATTATTTCCAAACAGTTATAAAAATAAATTATTCTAGGGGTGCCTGGGTGATTCAGTTGGTTAAGTGTCCAACTCTTGATTTCAGCTCAGGTCATGATCTCATGATTCATGAGTTTGAGCTCCATGATGGGCTCTGCACTGACAGCACAGAGCCTGCTTGAGATTCTCTGTCTCTGTATCACCCCCATGCTTGCTCTCACACTCTCGCTCTCTCAAAATGAGTAAATAAACTTAAAAAATAAATTATTCTATGAGCTATCTTTATTTTGCTTGAAGTAGCGTAGGATACATAAGGGAATTTCTATTTATTGGGTTTATGCATGTAGCTCTTGGTTCACTCCTTTCCTCTTCCAGCTGATTTTACCCTCTGAAATCTATCAATTCAAGGTTGTTTTGCTGTCCTTTTTACATTCCTTACTTCTAACTCTTCTAGGTTTTTTATGGCTTTTGTGCCTTTTTATGACTTTTCTCGTTTATATCTGATATCTGAATGGCCAGTAAAAGCTTTATCTAGGCTATATCCATTTGAAAGTAACTATATATACCAGTTAGGATACTGGATTATGCTGAGGTAACAAACAACTCCAAATATCTGTGGCTTCAAATAATCAAGTTTTATTCCTCATCCAATAAAGTGCATTATTGATTCTCAAGAGGTTAGATTATCATAGCTCTTTAGGAACCCAGGTTGAGAGAGTAGCTGTCCATCTTGAATGTGGCCAGGCACCATGCCTGAAGGATTAAAAAAAAAAAAAAGAAAAGAAAAAAGCTGGAGCATCTCCCATTGGCTATTCGATGCTCCAGCCTGGAAGTGACATACTTCATTTAAGCTTATGACTCATTAACCAAAAATAGTCACATGACTCTACCCATAGGGACACCTGGAAGCTCCTGGAAGATGGAGAACTAGACACACTTGGCAGACTATGCTGATTACCTGAGTAGATATCTGATATCTTCAATCCCACTATAGCATGTCTTCCAATAGTGCTGTGTAAACAGCTTTCCTAGCATTTTCTAGGATGATCTTTATTAACACTATGCCAGATTTCAAGACAACCCGTTTATCTTATCCTCACTCTCTCTAATGTTCAACACAAAAGCACAGAGTCACTGTGCTGTCCATGAGCATGTTCCTCCCCTTGTCTAGCTTCTGTAGTCACTGCTTACTGCCCTGCAGCTCTGACCTGGGACTTGTTTTTCTGTTTCTAGCATCAAAGAATCACTTCTGAATCACACATACTTCCTTCTCTCCCTCAAGAGCATCAGCATATGAAGAAAATGAGTAATGGTCATTTCCAGGGACTCTTGCAAAGAAATTTAGGGTCATTGAATCCTAAATTACTTATATTACTTTAAAAAGTGCCTAAGCCTGCCTCCCCATAACCTAAGATTCCAATTTGAAGGCAGCAAATGCCAGTGGAGCACAAAAGGAATGGCTTCATAATCAGAATAGAACTCCAGAGGTTTACCACAGATCAAGGACCACCCAGGCCATGTGGTAAACCGCATTTGTGTGTTTTCTTGTTTGTGACTGTATGGCTATATCAGCTGTGACCACCCTTTCATGGACAGGGATTTTAAGATTTTTTGTTGTGGTCATCTTGATTTTTTTTTTTTCATTTGTTTTATTCAGCACTTAACATTGATAGTAGAAAAATGGATGTATGGTTGGTAGTTTGGTTACCTGCAGTCCAAATGTGAATGGCAATTGACTTATTACAGGTGTATTTATTTGTTTGTTTACTTATTTATTTTTGAAGTAGAGTTGTCATACAATATTATATTAGTTTTAGATATACAGCATAGTAATTTGAAAGTTCTATACATTACTCAATGTTCACCATGATAAGTGTGTCACCATCTGTCACCACACAAAGTTATTACAATATTATTGAATATACTTCCTATCCTGTACTTTTCATCTCTGTGACTTATTTCTTTTATAACTGAAAGTTTGTACCTCTTAACCCCTTTACCTATTCTGCTTATCCACCTACCTCTTTCCCTTTTGGCTTCCACCAGTTTGTTCTCTGTATTTATGAATCTTCTCTATTTTTTGGTTTGTTTCTTCATAGTTTTGTTTTGTTCTTAGATTCCACATACAGAAGAAATCATATGGTATTTGTCTCTCTCTCTCTGACTTATTTCACTTAGCATAATACCCTCTAGATCCATCTGTGTTGCCATGAATGGCAAGATATTATTATTATTTTTATGTCTGAGTAGCCCCCATTGTGTGTGTGTGTGTGTGTGTGTGTGTCTTTCAGATCTCCTTTATTCATTCATTTATTGATATATGCTTAGGTTGTTTCCTTATCTTGGCTATTGTAAATGCTACTGCAATGAATATAGGGGTGCATATATCTTTTCAAATTAGTATTTCATTTTCTTTCAGTAAATACCCTGTAGTGGAATTATTGGATTGTATGTTGTTTCTATTTTTAATTTTTTGAGGAAACTTCATATTCTTTTCACAGTTGCTATACCAACTTTCATTCCCCAAACAGTGTGCGAAGTTTCTCTTTTCTTCACATCCTCTCCAGGACTTGTTTTTTCTTATCTTTTTGATACTATCCATTCATTGCAAGAGTTTTCCCCAAAGGTTCCTTAGTTAAGAGGCCTTAGATAAACCATGGCTTTGCACAGTTTGGTACACATGTTTGATTGTAGGCACGACATTCAAAACTTAAGAGGGAAAAGCCAGTTTTCTAATTCTTCCATGCTACTTTGGGGAATCTTAGAATAGTCTTTTCAATATCTCCTCTCTTGTTTTTGTTTTAATAATCATGACAGGAGTTTCAGAAATGTTTACTATCTCCCTGAGCTACAAATTAGTGTTCTACAATTTCTTTGCTTCCAGGAAATAATCAATTATATCACCTATGTAATATAGCGATCCAATGAGAAGGAAAAAATGACTCCAAAAAGAGGCTGCTTTGGGTAAAATGTTCACAAAGATTCTTTCTTTCTTTTTCTCCAAACAGAAACTTAAAATAAATTTGGAGTGTGGAGCAGAGTATAATGGTGACAGCAGCGTGCCTGCTGCCTACCAAAAGTTGAATTCTGTGTCAGGAATGGTAATTACTGGCTCTGAAGCAGAAAAACTATCTACTCTGTCCTGATTACTAATTAATCAGTTGCTAAAGGCATTTAAACCAGTGACCTTATTTCAGTGATGGAAGTTACAAAGTGATGCTTAAAATTTAAAGGGACACCAGGTCCTTCTTGTCGGCCCCTACACCTCCAAAAGGTTAAATGCAGAATGAGGCGCGCCTGGGTGGCTTAGTTGGTTAAGCGTCAGACTTTCGCTTAGGTCATGATCTCGCGGTTCGTGGGTTCGAGCCCTGCGTGGGGCTCTGTGCTGACTGCCAGCTCAGAGCCTGGAGCCTGTTTCGGAGTCTGTGACTCCCTCTCTCTCTGACCCTCCCCTGCTCACGCTGTCTCTCTCTCTCTCTCTCTCCTAGAAATAAATAAAACATAAAAATTAAAAAAAAATGCAGAATGAAAATACTTCTGTGTGTGTGTGTGTGTGTGTGTGCGCACACACACATGAGATCATTTGTCTTATTCTCAGTGAAGCAGAATCAACAGAGAGAGTATGGTTTTCTGAAGGCTCAGTTTTCATCTATAGAATATCCTTGGAAGGGTCCCTGGAGATTTTAACATTCTACCTCCACCTTGATAAATAACTCAGATTTTAGATGCTTTGTTGGAATTTAAATTGTTTGGAATCTGTCTTTAGGTAATGCATGTTTATTGATAAAATTTTGAAAAATTATGGATAATAAAGAAGAAAAATACTTATAATGCTACTGACTTACATTTTGTTATCTATTTTCCACATGCTTTATTTTTATTGATAGAATAATTTATTAAATCACACTGTACCTTTCTTCTATAACCTGATATTTTTATTAACTACTTTGTAGTATGAAATTTACTTTGTCACATGACATGATTACTGGATGGTAGTTGATGGAATAAATGTAAAAAATATATTAATGGAATCCCTATTGTTGGAAGTTTTAATGATTTCAACTCTTCAATCCTATAACACTGCATTTTACATAATTATTGGTGTACATCTCCAATTATTCCTTAGGATAAATGGTTAGAAATTGAATTAGTAGGTCAAAGGATATAAACATTTTAAAGGCTTTTGCCATGTTACTGAATTGCTATTCAGGAAGTTTGTACCAAATTTCATCAATACCAGCAGCATGTAAAAGGACCCCTCTCGGTAACACTCAGAAATACTGAGTATTAGCCTACTTATAAATCTTTATCAGTGGATAGGTGAAAATGAAATGTTCTTGTTTCAATTTTCATTTCTTTGCTTTCTGTTAAGATTGAACATTTATCAAGAATTCCTATGAATACTTTTCTCAATTTTCTATGAATGTCCTTTCTATTTTTCCTTTGGGCTGTTAAACATTTTACTGACTGGTAGAAAGTTCTTTACATAGTAAGGTTTATTAGCCTCTTTATCTTATATAGTGCAAATTTTTGTTCTAGATTGTTTTTTACACTAGAATTTCTTTTGTCCTTTTTTTGTGCTTTGAAATGAGAATATTGGTTTTTAGTTCTAATATTTAAATATGTAACCTAGAGAATTTATTTTCCTGGGACTCGGTTATTTTGTCTATAAAATGTGTGTGTACTGGGGGGAGAGGACGGGGAGGTGGGGGTTGGGAGGCAGAAACAAAAGATATTGGATGAAATGATCTATTACTACTCTTTCAGGCCTAAAATTCTATGATTCCATTACTTCTTAATTCTGTCCTAATTACTGCATATAATCAAGCCATATGGTACTTTTTTGATCTAGTAAATTTGGGGCAAGCATTACCATTGCTTATTAAATCATGGTGCTACAAATTCAGGGTTAATTTTCTTTTAATGAAGAAACTTCTGCATGACCCCAGGGCTTTTTTCTTCTGTTAAACTGTTATGAACCATTTCCATTTTAAAAACACCAATAGCTTTAATGAGTTGGGCCTGCCACTTTCATAAAATTGCAGTTAATGAATGACCTTGCAGACAGAAATGGGCAACACAATTAGAGTTACCAAAGTTTTCTTTCTGACTTTGAGCCTGTTTAACTTTTTCATCATGTGCATGGGCACACACACAGAGCCTCTGAAAATCAAATGTACAATATAGTTGTGGCCACATTGTTAGTCGAAGAGACGGTGTAGTTTGTACCTGAAATTATTGGCAGTAACGTCTGCTTATTAGGAGACACTACAGCTCGTTGGTGGGTGATTTTCATGGTGACTTGTAGCTAGTAAGCTTGGAGATGTCCGTATTTCTAGATTCACCTATTGTATGGAATAGTCTCTATTTTTATGTTTTAGTTGGAGTAGCTTGGAGAAGTCCCAAAGCACTTTTTTTTTTTTTTTTTTTTGTATCAGAACAGCATGGTTCTTCATAGCATTGCACGGTGTTAAACAAGAAAGTCTTGGACGTGTATGTGTGCTCTACCTTCTTAAATCACAGGAGGACACTACCAGGAGCTGAGTGATACTCCTTTTTTTAGGCTAGATTTTGTTTTGGCATAATGTAAAAAAATATGCATATTGATCACGAACTGGAGAGTTTGGCATTTCCTGTAGAAAATGTCTGTAAAGGACCCTGACTCCAGATTGTATCTCATTAATAAGGTACTGTGTTTCTTGTTTTGTTAATTATAGTTTTGAAAGATCCGTCTTACAGCCAAATTTTCCAGAAAATCTTAGTTTATAATTACCTAGAATCAGCACTTTATTTCTAGTTAAAATGTTTCCTTCTTCCTAAGAGTCACTGGTAGAAGGCCTGGAGATATCTCTTCAGGAAATGACTTCCATGAGCTGACGTATACTGGATTTCTACTCCTTCTCTGAATTGCAGTTTCCAGCCTAATAGAGTTACTTTTTCCTTCTATCACTGAGCATTTGAAGATGGTTCTTGCAATATTTTAGGTTATAAAGTAGTGCACTATGTATAATATTTTAGAAAGCTTCTTGATTTAGCTCTTATTGTTAGTAAGTTCTCCTTCACTCTTTCACCATTGTCCCATACCCAACAAATCTGGAGCCTGGAAGAGGAAGATCTGATGTATAGGAAGGAAGACTGGTAGGAAATGTAAGATAAACTCCTGATAGCAGTTTGAGGATTGTAGGGGAGGAAAAGGGTGAGAGGTGAGAGAGATAAGGTGAGACTGAGCCCCAGGTCTTTTCTCTGGTTTTGGCCTGGCCGTGGTGATCAGACAAGGAAAGGGGAATGATGTTGGCAGAGTTTCCTTGATTCATTTTGGGATCCTAGAGAAGAACTGCCTCACATCTAGCTCTCTCAGTTATGAGCTGGTCATAATTGAGAATGCTTCATGGCCTAGCCTAGTGAAGATCTGGGTTTTCCTTTGGCTGGTGTGTGGTCTAAATAGAATCTATAGGTTTTCACATGCTCCTGTGGGAGATATAGAAGTAAGCTGATTCTCTGGCTAATACCTTTCTATCACAATAATGATAACACTTATAATAAATACTTATATAAGTTACATGTGTCATGTTCTGCTCAAAATATTTTATCTTTATTAATTTATCTTCATAGCAATTTTGAGAGGTAGATGCTATTAATATCATCCTCTCCCTATTTTATAGATGTGGAAACCCAGACACAAGGATCTTAAATAGCTTGCAAAAGGTCTCAGAAAGGAAGCAGTGATCTGAAAATAGACAATCTGGTTCCTGAGTCTGGAGGATGATCAGTGTTAAGAGTGAAGTGGTCCTCTAACCAAGGCCTACAGTGAAACTGCTTGGGCCAGACCTTAGGATGCCCATACATTGTGAAGAGTAAACTAAAGAAGCCTGTGGAATCCTAATTGAATGGAGAGGTAGATAAGTGATGGACTAATCTTTGCTATTCAGTAACAGTAACAGTTGTTAGAAGGCTCAGCGATGAGGAGAGTTACACAAGAAACATAAATACATACATGCCCTCACCCACTGCTGCAACACCTGTCAATCTCTGTCACATACCCACCGCCAACTTGAGAAGGGAAGGAATAAGAATAAAGAACAGCTTTTATCAAAACACAATTGTGTGGCCTAAGTTGATGTTTCAGTGATGGGTTTGGCCTGGAAACACTCTATTGGACTAATTAGTCCTAGTTATTTTTTTTGCCACTGTGTGGGTGTGACTCAGGAGGGTAGCAAAATACTTATAGATAAGTTAAGGGAGCAAGATTTTCCTACACATGAGTATATTGTAAATATCACAAAGACTGGAAGTAATTTTCTTTTTCTGCGCATTGAAGGTACTGGAGTATAGTTTTGTTACCATCCATAGGGGGACAAATAAGTTCTAGATTTATTATTATTATTATTATTTTAATGTTTATTTATATTTGAGAGAGAGAGAGAGAGAGAGCAAGCATGAGTGGTCGAGGGGCAGAGAGAGAAGGAGACACAGAATCTGAAGCAGGCTCCAGGCTCTGAGATGTCAGCACAGAGCCTGACAAAGGGCTTGAACCCACGATCCATGAGATCATGACCTGAGCTGAAATCAGATGCTTAACTGACTGAACCACCCAGATGCCTAAACATATTATTATCATTTTCACTAACCAGAGTGAAGTATGACTCAACCAAAATTATCTAAGTGGTTTTTGTTTTGTTTTCTGTGTAAAAATTACTATAATTATAAGACTCCTGAATTATTTAAGATTTCTGTACTGCATTTTTCTTTTAAAATAACCATTAGAACACAAGTCCCTTAGGGGTGCCTGTGTGGCTCATTGGGTTAGGTGGTCGACTCTTGATTTTGGCTCAGGTCATGATCTTGCCATCATGAGATTGAGCCCCACATCAAGCTCTGCACTGAGCATGGAATCTCCTTGGGATTCTTTCTCTTTCTCTCTCTCTCTGTCTCAAAATAAATGAGTAAACCTAAAAAAAAAAAAAAGAAAAAAACACATAAGTCCCTTCAACCACACAATTTACTCTGATCAGGATGCTGTGAATGTCCAGTAGGCTTCCTAGGTAAAGAGAAGCCAGCCTTCAACTACACTTTGGGATTCTCAGGCAGAATCTATTAAAACTACCTGAGAGCACTTTAGAGCAAGACGGACCTGGGATTAAGGTTTTGTTAATTGGCATATGGTCTGGGAAAATTTGGGGTTGGATGCAATCTTTCATGGACTTCACAGAAGTTCCAATCTTTTTAGGGTGCTGTGCCCCAAACTTTAAGCATTAGAACACTATCTTTACTATGATTACTCCTAGTGTCATTTATCTAATACTTTCATTTACATTGATTGACTATGTTCACTTAGATACATCTGTTTAAAAACGAAGTTTGTATGATTATCATAAATGGTTAAGAAATAAAAACCTTTGCAATAATTAGGAGGTCATAATCAATATAAATACTATTCAATTTTCCCCTCATGTAAAAGGGATTGAAAGAGAATTGAAACGATGCTGTGTAACTCTCTGTCCATGTACCATGGATGACCATCTGCTATATTACTTAAAATCACCTCAATGCATTTTTTTGGTGACCATGGAAGACTAGTTTAGGAGAAAACATATGAGTCTTCTGCCCAGGACAAGGTGGTTCCACCGCAGCCAGCCAGACATTCGTGAGAGAGGGCCTGGTAGAAAACAAGGGGTGAGTTTTCCTTGGAATTAGGTGGTGTGGGTTGCAAATGCCTCCTAACCAACACAATCTGTGGTGTAGTGTACCACAAAGCACCTGGGATTTTCTCTTTATTTTGAGGTGAAAATTGCAGTGAAAGGGAAAATGAACACTTGGGTGCTTTAACCAAAGTGCACCGGGTTTCATGAAATGGACAAGATGGCTGTATTTGCAGAGATCAAAGGGTCTTGAAAAGAAGGTGGTCAATGTACCACAATGATTAAGTTGATCAAGTTGAGGAAGGTATTAGATTCCTGTAGCTTCTATAACAAATTGCCACACATTTAGTGATTTAAAACAGCAGAAACGCATTCTCTCATAGCTGTGGAGGCCCAGTTTGAAATCAGTTTCACAGCCCCAGATGTCTCCAAGGCTGTGCTCCCTCTGAAGTCCCAAGGGAAGAATCACTCCTTGCCTCTTTGTGCTTCCGGTGGCTGCTGGACTCCTTGGCTCATGGCCGCATCACTCCCCTCTCTGCTTGTGTGGTTATTGCTGTCTTTTCTTCTACATATGTACTCTCCTTCTGCCTTTCTTGTAAGGATGGTTGGTATTAGAATTAAGACCCACACATATGATCCAGGAAAAGTTCCTCCTATCAAAATCCTTAACATTTTCAAAGATTATTTTTAGCAAATAATTTACATTTATAGGTTCCAGGCATCAGGATATGATACATTTTGGAGGGTTCATTTTTCTTCCTACTTAAGGGAGAGAGGGTTATCTGATTTGAATGGAAAGGTGAGGTTTATTAAAACACCTTCTGAACCAGACACTGTGCTGGGTATTTTGTGTATTATTTACTCCTGACAACAATTTCATAAGTTATTGTCCACATGTCACAGATGGGAAAACTGTAAAAGAGACCTTTACCTGTCCAAGATCGCAAAACCAGCAAGTGGCAGATGCTTTAATAAGCCTATCTTTCAGCAGCAACACCACATTGTATTTATAATCTCACTGATCTTATGTCATCAGGTGAACATGATCTGCCATCCTGGCTACACTGGACCCATTTGGTGTCTGCCTAAGCTCCTTGTTTTCTGCTGAAGCACCTTTATTAGAGGCCAGAGTGAAGACATGATTCTAGACAATACCGTGTATTCCCGAGGGCACTGAATTCATGGGTGAACATAGACTTCCTTAAAGAGAGGAGTGGGGTGGGACCCACCCAGGTGGCTACAACACATCACATGTCTTCTTATTTAATATCCAAGCTGCTTCAGAGTGAGTTAAGTATTCAGTAGTTTTGTTGAGTTAATCAACCACAATGACAAACTGGTTATCTTGCTTACTGGAGGCAGAAACTGTGCAACTGCTCACCCTCACACTCTGGCTTTGCGTGTCTCTATAAATTATTTTTAGCAGGTGCTGTAATTGCTGCTAAGAGTGGAGTTTACCAAAGTTCCCAAACATGAACCTGTCGAACAGCTTTGCTCTGACAGAGAAGTTTCTCAAGGGTTATGAAACAAATATTTAGGCAGGAACAAACTTGCCTGGGACGCTTCATTCAAGGTCTAGCCTTGGGGAAAATTTTAGCAAGGACTTCTGTATGTCCTCCTCCAATTCAGTTGAAATTAGAAAGCAGATTATGATGATATAATTTACCACAATCTGGTTAAAGTGGGGTTCTCTAATTGTGTCATGGGCTAAGCTTAAGCGGAAGAGTGGCAAAGAACTACTTCCTTTGTTCCTTTGTTCTCCTAGACAGGAGACATGTTGATGCTGTTGAAAATTCCAGTCAGGGTATGGTTTCTGAATTCCCAAATATAATGCCACTTTTCTTTTTTTAATTAAAAAAAATTTTTTTAATGTTTTTTACTTATTTCTGAGAGAGAGAGACAGCATGAGCAGGGGAGGGTTAGAGAGAGTGGGAGACACAGAATCCGAAACAGGCTCCAAGCTCTGACCTGGCTGTGAGTACAGATCTCGATGCGGGGCTCGAACCCACAAACCGTGAGATCATAACCTGAGCTGAAGTAGGACGCTTAACCAACTGAGCCATCCAGGCACCCCGCCACTGTACAGGAAGAGTGGAAAAGAAGTGACGTAGAACATAGGCTTGGGGGCTCTCTGTTGACCCAAGATGGAGGGACAGATCTTGGGTGGATTCACCTAAGAGAACATTAAGCATTTTGCTCCAAATATAAAACTTTAACACCCATGTGTTTGTATTTGCAGAGGGGAGTCTAAGACATACAAATAAACACATTGTGGTCATCATGCACGTAGGAAAACCAGACAACATACTTATGATTCAGAGCTGTTTGCTTTGGAATGCTGTGTTTTCCCTTTGCAAGTTGGGTGAATTGAAGTTGTCTTTCCAGATCTCCTTCCTCCTACCTCCCAAACTTCTACCCCAGGCAGTTTCCCTGTGATATTGAACAGCTGCTCCTTTCCAATTGCTAAGCGTTTATGTCATAGCTCTGTATTTATCTTGGACACTCCACTGGGTTGAGCTTATTATCTTATTGCATTGCCACTGCAGAATTTATTGAATGAAAGGGGGCTGCTGCTGGCTGTGAGCTGAGTGGTAAGTCCAGAGTTTCAGAGTCCTTGTGAATTAGGGCACCAGATGCATAAGTAAGATAAACCTGTTACCCCTCTAGCCCTTGGGATGAGATTTCTCTCTTCTGAATGCACCTTCTGCAGAGTTAACAATTTAGATTAAATTAGTTCAGAACACAAGAAGGCAATTTTCATTTGTAAAGGGATTAGTTTTTTTCTTTTTTTTCCTAGGTTAGAACAACAATCTGAATACAAAGATAAATTGAAATGGGATTTCATTTTTAAATGGCTTTCACTAATACAAATAATAATATGAAAGGAAAGCTATTTGGGGGATGCCAAACAGCATCTGACCATGGCATTTTAATAACTGTAGGTAATAAATTTAAGGTTTTAATTTGTGAGGCTGGTATTTTAACTGCTTTACAGAAATATATCAATGCGGATGGACCAGGCTTATTAGGACCCTTCCTCCAGGAAGACTCACAGAGGTGTTGATCTCTCAGGTCATGGGGTGGTATCTCAGGGCTGCAGAGAAGTGAACCAGGAAGGAAATAGTCTTTGGCTTGGAATAATTTGCATTCTTAACGCACCTTAATCTGTAAAACATTTGGCTGAATGCTTTATACTGGGGAAACTCCTATTCATGCTATAAAATATAATCAAATGCATTTCATGGTAATGAACTACTCAGGTTTAATGAATTTTTCTTTAAATGTGGAGTTAATGTTCTATTTTAGAATTACTTTTGTCCAGTGAGTATTTAAGTGAGTAATCACTTCACAGACTCCTTCTATAGACTCCTTCACAGACACCAGCAAAATGGAGATAAAATGTCAGTTCCTCATATCCATTTGCTTAAAAAGTACAATTATTAAAAAAATAAGTGCTATGGAGATTCTAACATGTTGAGATGGTCCCCACTTTCCTGTAGCTCGGGTGACTTCTGAAGGAAATTGTGCAATCTCGGGTTGCCACCTGCTCCTCTGGTCATAGATCAATAACATCTGACCAAGCATGAAGGCATGCTGAGGCCATCTGCCATTACACATAGCAGGACGTGTCTCAGCTTCCTCAAGTGCAGTTCTGACGAACGACACGGCTCCGCTCTCGGTCGACCGTCAACCTATCTAGCTGCATGACCCAGTTATTTTGATAGCAGGAATTCAGCCCTCATTTCAATCAAACCAGAGCTACCTAATCTGCTTGGTAGTGGTTGAGGTATTAGGCCACCCATATACTTTAAATGATAATGATGAGCTAGCTCTCATTTTGTTTCTGTGGTCATAGGATGTCATAGAAGACCTTTCACTTGTCCCTGCCCTTTGACGTGGTGCACAAAGCTGAGGAAAATAGATACCAAGATCATCCACTTTTAAAATAAATTAGGGGACGGCTGGGTGGCTCAGTCGGTTAAGCATCCTAGTTTGGCTCAGGTCATGATCTCACTGTTCGTGGGTTCCAGCCCTGCATCGGGCTCTGTGCTGGCAGCTAGCTCAGAGCCTGGAGCCTATTTCAGATTCTGTATCTCCCTCTCTCTCTGACCCTCCCCTGCTCATGCTGTCTCTCTCTCAGAAATAAATAAAACATTAAAAAATTAAAAATAATTAAAATAAATTGGATCCTCTTTCCTCCACACCTCCTACCACCCTCACCATCAGGATCATTATAACTGTGATCACTACTCTCTTTTCTCCAAGAGTTCCTTATGCTCTGGCCTTTTGGTTCCAAGGAGCTGAAAGCTGACTCTATAGATGATAGAAAAAGATGGAATTGCAGAGAAGGATGAAAAAGAAGAATGCCCCCCACCCGCCAGTCTGGTATCCATACTGTAAAGGCTCTTTTTTTTTTTTTTTAAATATTTTTATTTATTTCTAGGAGAGAGAGAGAGAGACAGCGTGAGCAGGGGAGGGTCAGAGAGAGAGGGGGTCACAGACTGAAACAGGCTCCAGGCTCCGAGCTGGCAGTCAGCACAGAGCCCGACGCGGGACTCGAACCCACGAACTGTGAGATCATGACCTAAGCGAAAGTTGGACGCTTAACCGACTAAGCCACCCAGGCGCCCCCATACTGTAAAGGTTCTTATGTGTCAGTGACTCAACCCTGTCCTAACCTGTCCCCTTCAGTGCATGGAGAGGTCCCCAATGCCGTCATTACTAGCATTCCAAAGGAAGCCAACCAAGCATCCAGAAAGTGGTGGGTGCAAGAAAGGCGACATCAGCCCAAGGACTAGAAGGACTTATTCTCGTTCTACGTATAACAGCTGCGCCGCCCAGGGCCAGCGATTTGATCTCACTGTGTTTTTGTTTTTTTCACCGAAAAATGAGAGGACTAGAATTGATGGTTTGAAATTATGTTATAAAATTTTAGAATGGTGTCTTTAGGACTGCTGGCCAGACCTCACACCCCCATTCCCTCTTTGTCCCAGCTGGAATGACCATCATTACCTGGCAGTGAAGCTGCTACCTCGTGATCATGGGGACAAAGCCTGCACATTAAGATTTGTGGACCTGGGCCCCTGATGAGATCACATAGGTGCCACCCTGACTTGGACTACCTTTTCTCAACTCTTGTGTAAAACACGCACTCTTCTATAGGGAAGCTACTCTTAGTTGGTTTTCTGTTGCAAAGAGCTGAATGCATTTCTAATGAATGCAGCTTTAAACCAGTACAGCTCACCAGGAAGCACTGAGATCAATAACCATAGCTAACATTCATCTGGTATTTTGTAACCATCTCCAGTATAAACCTTGTTTTCATCAGATGCTTGAAGGCTGTTTTATTTCTTTTAATGGGGGGGATTTTAGCACCCCTGCAGATAACATTGCTTTAATGTTAATTTGTAAATGTCTTGTTTTTAGATGACAAATCTGAACATAATATTTATAATCCACCCCTTCCTTATTATACCAATGACACAGAGAAGGTGATTCCATGAATCACAATGTGAAATATTAAGCCAGAGAACCTACTCCTTCATTGACAACTAGTATAGTTAACTATGATGATTGTTCAGACTAAAAGAGGGAATTGTTCTTGTATCCCCTAAATTGACTAACCTCTTGCTAATTTTTAAATAGGCAGACCTTTACTTCTTTTTTGGTTTTAATAAAGCAAATGCAATTATTTCTTTTAAGACTGAATGGCAATTCTAATTTTGAAATATAACTTGGATCTGAATTGCGTTTTAACAGTGCAACTGAGTTAAGTAAATATATATCCTTAAAAACTTTGATTGAAATATTCTAGTCTTCTATATATTCACATCTTGATGAATATTAGTAGATTGCTAAAATAATTTGAAATGCAACCCTGGTCCTCAAATAAACACAAAAATCCTTTGGAATATTATTCTGGCTTGAAATTTGAAAAATTTGAAGACACATTTGGTTGAAACATGTAGTGGAAACATGTTACCTAGGTTACATGAATTTATGATAAAAACTATAAAATGGATCTTTGAAAAACGTGCAATCCATCCTCCTCCAATTTAAATACATCTGAAGTCTGTTGCCAATTTGATGACTCTGCTTTATAATATTGCTTGCATTTTTGATATCAAAGGGAAAACAAATTTCAAGAGAGTTCTCTCCCCATTCCATAAAGTTATGGTGATTTATTTATATTACATTTTTTTAAAGAACATTTTTTTTAATGTTTTTATTTATTTCTAGGAGAGAGAGAGAGACAGCATGAGCAGGGGAGGGTCAGAGAGAAAGGGAGTCACAGACTGAAACAGGCTCCAGGCTCTGAGCCGGCAGTCAGCACAGAGCCCGACGCGGTTCTCCAACCCACGAACCGCGAGATCATGACCTAAGCGAAAGTCGGACGCTTAACCGACTAAGCCACCCAGGCGCCCCTATAATATTACATTTTTATCATGGGTCACTAGAGAGAGAAATCAGGCTTTCTTTGAAATGGTTCAGAATGGTAAGAGAACCCTTCCTTAGTTTGGATTTTGTACTAATATGTTAAATTTATATAAAACAATTTACATTTGTGTAACAAAAGAGCAGTGAAAGGGATGCAACCTTTAAGGTCAAACAGGCTTGTCCTGGAATCCTGGTTGTCTCGGTATCCCTGTGGGAGACACTGGTTCAGCCTATCCAAACCTGATTCCCTGCCTCCTCTGCTTTTCCCAACTTCCCACAGAGAGGCTGAGAAAGCAAGATTCTAGTTTCCCCCGCCTCCCTTCCAACTAGGCTGTGTGACCTCCCCTTAGGTCTATTCAGCTATAAGAAAAACCTCCTAGGACATTTCTAGAAAATATTTTCCTAAAACAGGAGAGAACAAGATGAGGAGAAAGTCATTTTCTTTTTGTCACTGCCTTTATTTATTCCTAAACTGGATCTATAAGCGGATAAAATGGTCATAGTTATCTTCTGGCCAAGAAGGGGGGCAACAAGAAGATGGCTGGGACCTTGACCTAGTGCCCCTACTGGGCTGAATTCATTGAACCAACCCTGGGGTTATTAGCTTTCTAATTCCTTGTAAGATGATTTCAAAAAATATTTTAGCACCTATAGCATTACTGACTTACAACATTTATTTTGATGGGCAAATATTTTAACTTCTCTGAGCTTCAATTTCCTTTTATGTAAAATGGGAATAATAGTACCAACTCACAGTTGAGGTTGTTGTTTTGTAAGGATTCATGGAAATCTGCATTTAAGCAGACCAACACATAGTAGAAGCTCTTTGGTTATGTGATCGGAGATGCATTGCATTAACAAACTTGAAGAAGATAGAATTTAATAAGACTCTACTAGTTTGAAAAACTATACAATATGATTTAAACAGACCAACACATAGTAGAAGCTCTTTGGTCATGTGATCGGAGATGCGTTGCATTAACGAACTTGAAGAAGACAGAATTTAATAAGACTCTACTAGTTTGCAAAACTATATAATATGATTTAACTTATAATTTCTCACTTAATCCTCCCAAAAAATCTACAAGGAGGATATGATTTTTCACTTACAGATGAGGAAACTGAAGCTTAGAAATTGAGAGTTCCAAGGGCACACAATTTGAATGTATCAGAGCTGGTGTTCATACCCTAAAGTTCACCACACATGCATTCAGGGTTAGAAGAACCCTAAGCTGGGACCACTAGAAGGCACCAACCTAGAGAAATATCAGGTTTCAAACTCAGAAAGGCTCACTGTGAGCACCTAAGAGCAAGGCTGAGAGTCCTGGCATGTGTACTTGCATATCTAACCATGCTAGTCAGAGGCAGAAGGAAAGACCCGGGGAGGAGCTTGGTTGGAATGCAAGAGCTGTGGCTGAGAAACAGAAGCTAAAGATCAGGTCCAGAAAAGAGGATAAGTCTGGTGGCTGACTCACATGCCTTCATGAGCCAAGATGGTAACATAAATGTGTGAGTCTGGTAGAAGGAAGACAAAAACAGATGGAGGGGACTAGATGCTCAAAAGAGAGTGCATGCCCCATCAAATGCATATGAAAAAATTGAAACACTGTGCTGATGAAATAAGACATGTCCTTGGAGAGTATTGGATTGCTGGCCACTTGTTTGTAACCTGGAAAGTGATATAGCAGAATATAGAAGTCCAGGCTCTAAATTACTTCAGAGCCCAAGCTATTTTCCTTTCCTCCCCTTATTTTTTATTTATATACTCCTTCATTCATTCATTGGTTTTACCAGGTAACAACTTCACTTGGTTTCTTTGGTTCATGTATACTGTGCTACATGCCTACGAATGGAACAAAACACAGTCCCTGTCCTCAACAGAAAGAACATCATATTATAAATTGCAAAAGACCAAAAATGGCTTCAGAGATCTTTTGGAGTGCCTTAGAGCATGAAAGACAGAGCAGCTGAATCTGCCAGGAGCAATCATGGGAGGCTGCCCAGAGTAAGTAAGACTTGACTGACTTATACAGATAAATAGGATTTTGTTTTTGCTGCAGGGTGTGCATGAGGTGACAGCAGTGGTTGGAGTGGGGAAAATTAAGGAGAAGAAATGCTGCTTCCGTGAATAGACAAGAACAATTTTACACGTCAAACTTTCTGTCTTAAGTATTTCATTCCATGCAGAGGTAAGAGCATATACAAAGGTAAGCCACATAAGAAAGGGTGAAGGAGTGTTGCTTATCAATGCATAAAGCCTGGAAGGAGGGCCAGATAATAAAGGGCTTTTTTGACAAGTTAGGAAATTCAGATTTTATCCTGTTGGCATTTGAAGGATTTTAATTAGTAACATTCATGCGCATTAGCATTTAGCATTTAGCACTGGAGTCTCCTTGGAGGGTGGACACTGAAGGAGCAAGATTAAAGACAGGGAGACCACACAGAGGCTTCCGTGTAGTATGGATGACACATGGTAAGGGACTAGACTAGGATAGGGACAGAGGGACTGGTAGCAGAAATAGTAAGGGATGTACAGTGATGGGCTGCATTTACTGTTCAGAAAACACAGGAGAGAGAAGTGTAGGGTGGTGACTCTCCAACTCCAGTAAAGAGTAGAAATACCTAACAGGCCCCCAGTAGTTCTGGGCAGGGGCTTAATTTGCATTTTCAACAAATTCCCAGGTGATGTTGCTTCAGCCACTGGTCTGGGTTTCACACTTCAAGAACCTCTGGGTTGGGTATCATGTCTGACTCTGCCTTGGATAGGCAATGGTTTAAATCTGCTTTTGCTTAAATTTTAGAAGTTGAGGCAAATACTGGATTGGCAACCTATCTTATTTACAAGTTATAAACAACTCATATGAAAATAAGTTATCAGATAGGAAATTCATGATTTTCCAAGTCTAGGATTCTAGTATGGACTAAGATCAAGCAATTTTCCATGAACAATATAAAAATTAAGGCAAAAAGAAATGTAGGGAACTTCATTGGTTTAGGCTTCCATATCTAGGAATATAAAATAATTTGGAGAGATGATTCCACTAAATTTCTTTGTAGTATTAATCATAAGAAGAACTTGTAAACAAGCAAATAATAGAAATATTGAAATAATAATTCATACCTTGTAGAAAATATTTTTTAAAGAAAATACAGAAAATGCTATTTTCTTAGAAGAGCATCCTACTTGTAAAGTTGGCTGGAAGATAATAAATGAGTCTATTATTTCCTGAGGCTTTTTATAGATTTCTACTGTCCTCAAGATCTCTACAGGTCTTTGATTCCACTTTGCTGTGGATTTTTCTAGGCACTGCAAACATATTTGGGTGTTTGATGGTGCAACTGTGGCTTCTTAGGGCAGAGCTTTAAAAATGTAGTCTGAGGACATCTACCAAAGGTTGATTGAAATCAGAATCTGAGGGGATCTAGCTCTGAATCTATATTAACAGAGTCCCCAGTTGATTCACACACTGAAGTCTGAGAGCCAATTGCATACCTATTCAATTTCCCTACAATTCAATGTCTCTTATCTCAAGAGACATTCTTATGCTTATGTTGGTCTTCCTTGTAGTGACTCTACTGTTGTCTCTTTCTTCTCCTAGTTTTTTTGAGATTTAAGTGACATATTGTGTAAGTTTACCATGTACAACGTGATGATTTGATACATGCATGTATTGTGAGATGATTACTACAATAAGGTTAGTTAACAGCTCCATCACCTCATGTAATTATGTGTGTATGTGGTGAGAACATTTAAGATCTATTCTCTTAGCATCTTTCAAGTGTATAATACAGTATTGTTAACATTTTCTTTTTACAAGAAATTATAGTAGATATTCTTCCTAGTCCACAAACTCTTGTGCTTAAGAAAGCAGCTCTCTTTCCTTCCTCTCTTCCTTCATCCCTCTCCTTCCCTCCTTCCCTCTTTTTCTCCTTCCATCCTTCCTTCCATCTCTCCTTTCCATACCTTTGCTTCATGTTTCCTTGGGTGCTGTCCCCTTCTGCACGACTGAAACATGGTTACTTTCAGTTGGAAGGGTAGGGGAGCAGTATAGATTTCACTTTAAGCAAATGGCACATGTATTAGACATATGACTTTCACTCATGTCCTGTGCATGAGAACTCAACCACATAGTGACTTTTGGGTGCAGTGGACCCTGGGCAAAATCATCTTGGCTGGGCAACTTCATGCCCAGCTGAGCTTTCACAATTCGTAAAAAGGGAAGATTGGATTTTGGAAGAATAACAAGCAAGCTGCCACACTTCCTTTACAGTTTTCTTTTCTCCTAATTTTGTCAGCCACCGTTTGCCTGAAGATTGGTTTATATTAAGTATTTTCTTCCTCAAAGCTTGAGCAATTTTATTTGAAGCCTATTTTGTTGAGAATTGAGGAGATGTCGGGGAAAGGACCTGTGTTCATTGCCAAGTGGAAGAAACCTCTGGGCATGGGGGAACTGGTGAATGTCCTCACAGAAGTCTGTGCAGAGGGAAGGACCTCTCCTGGAAGAACGCATCCAAAGGCAAAAAACTCTGGGAGTAGTGCAGCTCACACAGGGTCATGATTGTCACCTAACCACTGATAGCACATTTGGGTCATTGGGAAGAGGAGCATTATGTAACTAACACTCTGAAATAACTTTCTTACCAAAACTTGTAACATTTTTGGATCCACAACACACCAATTTTGGGGACCATTCCAATAGTTTTTAACATGAATTGGGCACCTGGGTGGCTCAGTTGGTTAAGCGTCCAATTTCGGCTCAGGTCATGATCTCACAGTTCATGGGTTCGAGTCCCGCATCAGGCTCTGTGCTGACAGCCAGCTCAGAGCCTGGAGCCTGCTTCAGATTCTGTGTCTTCCTCTCTCTTTGACCCTCTCCTGCTCACATTGTGTCTTTCTCTCTCTGTCTCAGAAATAAATAAAACATTAAAAAAAAAAAAAAACATGAATAGCAGAGCCAGTTTCCTCCCATTGCACAATAATGACCATGCAGTAGGACACCTCCCAGAGCAAGGAGTGCACCTGTTCAGGACTGTGGGGTTTGAGAGAGCTCCAGGGAGGAGGACCCTCCATGTGGAAGCAACACAAGGCAGCTTGAGCATTTGGTGGAACTCTCATTAGCATCATAGTGACACTGTGCCTTGAAGACACTGATCCCACCTAAGGGAGAGATTGCTATAACCAGATAAAGCACAGCGGAAGTTCTAAGAAGAGAAGCTGAGCAGATTAACAGCAGTAGCTGGGAAAGCAGTTTGGATAGTGGTGTGTAGGCTGCTGGTTGAGCACATGCAAGACCTTCATGGGGACCCTTCAGACAGAGAGTTTCTAGTGCACCAGCACTCTTGCTGAAGTTGATGGGAGCCAGAGTCAGAGCAACTTAGAGTCCTTCAGATAGGGACCTGTATGACTTAGGCCAAGTGCAAAACATTCCCCTAGACTGCTAAAAAGGGACTTCTACTTGATAACCTCCATTAAAACTCAGCCATTAAAATCTGAAAATATCTCACAATTTAATTTGTGCTGATTTATACTTAAAAAATACTCTCCCTGACCCTGATCTGAATGCCTTAAATGATTTGAGTTAGCAGAGAAGGAAGAACTATTCAAGGTGAGACAGCACACATAATATTACCAATAACCCTAGAGAATATTAGCAGATAATCCTTGCTCCTTGGGCCCTCCCCACACTTTGCATTTCTCTTTCCCTTGTTTGCTGTCAGCCTTTTATTTTAAATCGTTTGATTTTTAAAAAGTGAGATACCTCTGATGCTAGTTATCATCAGGGGCATGTACAGCCAAACTCAGAAGGAAAGGTTAAGTGACTTGCTTAAGATCACACAGTTTCTTATTCCCTCTGTCAGATTATAATGTCCCTGATGGCAGGTGCTGCAGCACCAGCTGTGGCATGTGCTGCAATGCCCAGTGCCTTGTCACTGATGGCACCAAAGGACTCCGCTGAAAGGAGCTAAATTGAATCTTACTTATGTGCAATGAATTTTATCTTGGAAAATAGAAACAAGACTAAAATCTTGAGAGAAGCCATACTTGAATTTAAAAGCCCATTTCTATGTGAGAAGTTAGGACTTGGATGCATCCTCTATTGGATGAAACTGAAACAAAAAAAAATGTATTTAACTCACACTTATGTAATTCTTCCCATGTGCCAGGCATTGTTCCAAGTGCTTTCCAAATTTTAATTCCTTTGGTCTTCATAATAGGCCTAAGAGTCAGGTCCTCTGATCCTCAATTTACAGATAAGGAGAGTAAGGCGTGGAGGGGCACATAACACATGGAAGATCAGATGATGAATTCAAACCCAGTCAGCCTAGCTCCACTCAGTGTCTCCAAGGGTGTGGACCATGTTAAAACTCCTGGGCGATTTTCTCTCTTAAAATTGTTACTGAAGTGCAAGGCTTCCTTTGACAGTTTCTGCAGCCAGGTCACAAGCACCGTGTGAGGCTCCAGGAAGCCGCTGCTGGCACAGCGGACACATTTTCAAGTCTGTGTCAGCACAGGATCCAGCGCAGCCAAACATGACACAAGGGCCGAGGGTCTGGGATGGGAGCCCTGGCCGAATCCTGGGGCAGAGTCAGCGCACGGGCACTCGTGTGGCTTTGCTGACACAGCTGGACAGCCTCCAGAGGCTTCTGTGGTGGCCAGAGTGGCGTGGAAGGAAGTTAAAACATCAGGGGTTGTAACTTTCTTTCTGCTTTTTGCAGGGGTTGTAATTCATTCTGGCGAAAGCAATGGAACTTCAAGCGCTAGAACTGTGTCCTTGAATAACTTTTCTTATCCAAGATTTGAACAAAGTACAAAAGTGGTTAGGTTGTCGTTTAGACTTGCCAGAAAACAGAGAAGTGACTGGAACAACTTGCCATAAAAGGAAAAGTACTCATTTTCAAAGTCTTTACTGAAATGATTGCTTTACTCAAATTTCAGATTTTCCCTGTAAGATACAAAACTAGCCAGAGACTTTTGGTTCAAACTGAACTTGTTTTATCTTAATGATACATGGGATTTAATAGTAGAAAACTGGGGAGATTTTATACCTCAAATGTAACCAGAGCTGGTATTTAGTGGGATAGTGGGAAATGGATTGAAAATATGTTATGGGTGAATACCAAAACTTTTTTTTTTAACTTTAAAATGTTCTTGGCTGTGATTGTCATAAAATATCAACTTTCAGTATTCTTATTTTAGCTCTTTTGAGTTCCTAGGCTGCTATGACTTGGCCAGTGTAGAGAAAGGGGTCATTCACTAATGTATGGTAATTTCCCAGCCAAAGCCCTGTCTTGGGACAGACTCTTGTCATCTGCTTAGTTTTTTCACAGAAATTCGATAAAGGGAGCATCTTTTCCATTATAAAAAGGCAATTCCATTTTAAAACACTGGATAATTGTATACAATTTAAATCGACTCTGAAATAGTATTGGAACCAGATCAGATTCTGAAGTTAAAATAGATATCTTGGGACAATTCAACAGTTTGATGACAAAAGCCCACCTCCTGGGATTTATGGCTTGAGAGGCATTCATTCAATTTAGAAACAAATTAAATGGGAAGTCTTGAGCTGAAATGTGCAGTCCTGACAATATGTGGGGCTTAGACATTTACCATACATTTTTCAAGATCAAAATACATATTGAATTTCAACTAGGTCCTAGGTACAATGTTGTACAGTCTAAATAAGAGATAGTTCTGACCTCAAGAAGTTTACAAATAATGGGACACCTGGTGACTCAGTTGGTTGAGTGGCTGACTCTTGACTTTCACTCAGGTCATGATCCCAGGGTCACAGGATCAAGCCCCACATCGGGTTTAATGCTGAGCATGGAGCCTGCTTGAGATTCTCTCTCTCCCTCCCTCTGCCTGTCTTCCCTGTTTGTGATCTCACTGTCTCTAAAATAATAAAAAAAAAGATTCTCCTTCTCCCTTTCTCTCTGCCCCTCTCCTGATTGCTCCCTTTCTTCTCTCTGTCTCAAAAAAAGTTTACAAATTAGATTGATTTGAGGAATTGTTATTAGTTTTTAATCTTTTTGGGGTCATGAACGTTGGATTGGTTAGAATTAGATTTAGCTGGAAGTGACAGAAAGTCCCGCATGACTATAGTTTAAACAAGTAGTAGTTTATTCCTCCTTCCTTCGGACCTAGGCAATCTGTAACTAGGTTTTCACCTCCATGATTGCCAAGGATGTAGACTTCTAATCTACTTTCCTGTCGTCTTCAACTTTGGACTTTCACCTCACATTCCAGTTGTCTGGTGAAGCTTTAGCTATCATGATGATAGAAGGAGGATGATGATCTCTTCTTCCTATTTAGTAACATGTCCACCTGTTCATGGCATGCTGCAAAGGAAGTTGGGTAATAGAGTCTTTATTTTGACATTTCCATTCTCAGCTAAAAATGAAGGGAAGAATGGATATTGGGAGACTTGACAATCATCATTCTATGTGACAGATGCCTTTAAGAATCTTTGTAAAAGCTAAGACCTCTTTAGAAAAATTCACATATGCACACATACATTTTCATACGTTTTTACAGGTTTTGTAGAATTCCTCTCCCCTTGAGCCCAACCAAGTTCTCCAGGAAAATACATCAATGATAATTTTCATTGGCACCACCATAGTCACAGAGGATTCTCTGTCAAGTATATCTGAGATGGAGTTAAAAGTTTGAAAGGATTTTGGGGGGAGAATGCTTGTAGAAATAAAAGGGGAGGAAATAAAGTTGAGCAGTTGTGAGCATCAGATAATTATGTAACACTGAGAAAACTGTGCATGCAATGGCACAGGTTGTCTGTTAGAGGACCTCACACTGGGCAGGAATGGCTTGGCCATTACACCACTGCCTTGCTCTATTGCTGACTGAAGTCTTTCCTGGCTAGAGTGAGACCTTAGTGGTAATTTTTAAAGGGGATCCTAAAGGAAATATAAGCTGGAGTCTCTCTACTAATCATAGTCTTTGCAGGTAAGTAGCAAGTCCTTTACCGAAGGAACTTGAGTAGCACATGTTGATGTCTGCCACAGCCAGCCACCATTCAGATTTAAATTGCTATATGTTCTTGGGGTACCTGGGTGACTCAGTCAGTTAAGTGGCTGACTATTGGTTTCAGCTCAGGTCATGATCTCGTGGTTTGTAAGACTGAGCCCTGTGTCAGGCTCCATGCTGACAGTGAGGAGCCTGCTTGGATTCTCTTTCTTTGCCTCTCTCTACCCCTCCCCCACTTGCACATGCACAGGCACTCTCTCTCTCAAAACAAATAAATTAATTTGAAAAAATAAACTGCCATGAGTCCAGGAAAACCAGCTGTAAGTGTTTGTGTTACTCTTGTAAAACTTTACCTCTAGGTTAGCACTGACATTCTTGGAGATCTTCCTCATTTGTTTATCTTGTGTATTGAGTTTATGATAAAGCCATTGGACAATGTCTCCTGACTCAATCACTTTGACCATTTGTAATGAATAGCTCAAGAAAGGAGCAGGACAGCATTGCTCAAGGATGAGGAAATGGGGGAGAAGCTTCATCACCTGAGCCCTCCGTGGCTGAAATGTTATCTCTTCCACCACCTACTAACCTTAGAGGGGCTAATGCTGGTCAACAGTTTGAGTCATAGGCACTCCTCATTATCTGATAACAAGTTCAGTGGTAACTATTACTCATCAGGGCAAAGAGGGACATGCCAGTGTTCCATGTCCAATTCAGGGAGGAAGAATGTAGATTCTACATAAAGAATAGTGACAAAATAGTTTGATTATTAAAACCATCAAAATAGAGCTCAGCTAATATTGTAGAAGTTTAGCTCACATTTTGTCACAAGTCTTGATTATTTGTATAACTGAAAGCCTAGGAGCTGTATCCTAATTAGGAAGGTAGCAGCGTGATGCTACATAACCTATCTATAATCGAGGAGCTTGCTCAGTGCCAGGAGGGCCTTTGCCATGTGAGTAGGTCAACCATCTAGTGAAAATGTGAATTTAAGGTCTATAGTGTCATGTTTTTCTTCTATTTTTTTCTTATTGGACAGTAACTGCTGAGGGTTAATTTAATTATACTCTTTGGTTCATGGCATACTAACTCATTGTACTATATAAGGATTCATCTATAATGTAATTTTATTTTCTCCCTCTTATTCTCAGTCCCACTCTTTACCCCTACAGAGGCTTCCTTCTAATATGGCTGGTACCTATAGTCTCCATTCTCATAAAATCTGTAGGGGTATTATGTGTGTATCTGTATTTTAAATTTTTATAAACTTTACAGATCCCATTTAATCTTGAAAAATTTAATATAATTTTTTAAAGTTATACTCATGTTGCTATAGAGCCATCTAGCTCTTTGCTTCTAACAACTTCCTAGAATTCCAGAGTGCATCCACACCACCTTTTGGGCCCTTCCCTAGTGACAGCTCTCTTAGGTCATTTCCAGCTTCTTGATACCACCATCAGTGCTTTTGAGAGTCACATCTCCTGTGATAAGATACATGAAATATAAGCAGTGACTCCATGCCTTTAAGGCATTTTCTGAGTTGCTGGAACAATAGCAAAGCTTCCAGCACAATTTGACTCAACAGAGTGCTTTGGTTCTCCTCAGATCAGGAGACATTAGGCAATATGGAAACATTTTTGATTGTCACAACCAGTATCTAGTGGGTAGAGGCTAAGGACGCTGCAATACAAGACAGCTCCCTATGAAAGAGAATTATTTGGTCTAAAATGTCAATTACACTGAGATTGAGAAACCTTATTATAGCAGAATTCCTTTTAGTTCTGCAAATGTATTTCTTTTATACGTTCTTTGAGTCAATCTAGTTTGCTTTTCTTGCTTCTTCTTGCTGTTCTGTTACACTGACATTCCTTTCCTCATTTGCCCTCCTTCATTGTTTTCTCTTGTTCTTTTATGGCCACTGTTTTGATTGGAATCAGTTCTTGGCAACTTCTTTCTGCATATCTGCAGCCACGTCTATTTAATGGCTTGAGTTGAACTTCCATTTCAGTTCTGTCTACTCCTTAATATAATGCAGTACTATTTCTTGCTAAAATAATAATATAATATCCTGATTCATACATCTGTGGAAGAGATGTTAGTTGCTTAATAATTTCCATTCTCCACTTCTGCCTTACTGATAGAATTCCAATTTTATTCCAGGTGGAATCAGTAAAATATTAACTATCCAGGCTGCCTGTTCAGTTATTTGAGATATGTAAGCAATGATTGTTGGTTAGATCTTCCAAAATGTCCCTTAAAAAGCAGACCAATAACTACTATGCCTTTCCCCCCAACCCTCTAACTCTTCTTCCTTTTTTCTTTCTGTAATGTGGACATAATTATCGGAGCTCCAGCAGCCGTCTTGTGTAATGAGGCAAACTTGATGGTAGAAGTCAATTGTAAGAATAGCAGGGTAGAGATAGGGTCCATGATGATAGTGCAACTACTACAACAGCCCTGATTCTCACATCTGCATTATTATATGTAAGAAATAAATAATACTCTATCTTATTTAATGATATTGTGACCTTAGCTCATGTGAATGCCCCCCCCCCCCAAATGGAAGGAGGTGTTTTTAGTGTGCTAGCAAAATGAAGTTTGAACCTAGAAAGCTAAAGATACTAAACCCAGATCATGTTGGATCATGAAAATAGATTCTTCTCTGTAAGGCATCCTACCTTTCTGTCACTTTTCCCAGATGATGGACTTTGACCTCTCCTGCCTTCAGGCTTTAAGATTCATACCATCATAAGCATTCAACGTTAACTATCTACTCGTGAAAACATCTTTTTTTGTATTTCTAGCAAAATATTACTTTAGAAGATGTTAGCTATACATATGCAACACTTTGAGATATTGTTCACCTGGAAAGATTAGCAAGAGGCAATGTCTCCTCATGACCTGAAAAGGATACTGACCTTCCAGCCTGGAGAAAGTACCAAATTTCCAAGTTGACAAAGAAAATAGTCAAAAATTATTACTGATTTTAAAAGACCATTTCAGGGGTAAAACTTAGATTCCATCCCAAAATGGTTTGCATTTTTGTGGAGATTAAGGAGTATGTGAACTTTATTCAAGGAAGCCAAGAAGTCCATGTTCAGAGGACCTGTGTCAACAGATGTGCTAAATTTTTCATTGAGGCCTGCTGAGTGATTAATGGGTTAACACTTCACTGTCTCCATTCTGTCCTAGAAAAGGATGTAGTTAAAGATCTCTTATGGTGTTGCTGGATCTACATTTGCTCTTTGCATATTGAAAGGAAGTTTTGCCATTATCATTTAGGTCACGGGGGGCCAATATGAAGGTGACACTGAGATCTTCCTCAATTATGATGTTATTTTTATGAGGCTGGAGGAACAGTTGCATAAGTAGTATCCCTTCCAAAGGGATATTAAGATCCAAAGATATCAAGAGTTAATATTTTGACTGAAGGACTAAACTAAGGATGTTTCAGACACTATAAGATGGAAGTGACAACAATCCTTCTTAGGACTATAAGTGATAATGTGGAATCAACCTCATGGATTTAGAAATGCCAGTGTAACCATCTCAGAATAAGATATCCATTTGTCATATAAAGATCATGCTAAATCAAGATTTAGAGGTGTTACAGGAGCTGGTGAGGCTAGAATTCACTGTTCTTACTCTGCGGTATTTTTAGGCTATCGTCTTGGGGTGCACTCTAAAGAAATTGCTTTTTGCATGAATTAGTGCTAAGTTGTGCATTTATCCAGTACTCAGAAGAGCTTTATGAAAGACTTACCAGGTATTTTTTGTTATTGTTTGTTTTTTTGTTTTTTCCTTTTTGACATAATCTGAGAGAAGCCGTGAGAGAAGTTAGAGCTAATTCCTAAGACAAAGCTTGAAGATGGAGACCATCAGGACATAACAACTAGTACACTATTAGGGGATATAGGTGTGTATAGCTATTTGAGGGATGGATAACCTAAATCTTTCAGTCTCTTGGTACAACTTTACTCCCTAAGACTTAGTCAGTTTTCCTTGAACCTCAACCCTGTGATCCTTCACAATATCTCCAGAGATCTCAGAGGCTTAGTTTATCTGATTCACTTTAGTTTTGAGTTCAACTATCCCTTCTCTGTTTTGAGTTTTATGTACAGCTTCTTTATACTCAGCATCACCAAGTTGGATAATTATCTACATTTTTCAAAGTACTAGGAAATATGTATTTCAGCTTCCCTGCAGGAAGGTGAAGTCTTACACCAAAATGGTTAGGTAATTTGCTCAAAGTCACCCAACTAGTAAGTTAGAAAGACTAGAACATGGGGACGCCTGGATGGCTCAGTCAGTTGAGTGTCCGACTTCGGCTCAGGTCATGATCTCATGGTTCGTGGGTTTGAGCCCCGCATCGGGCTCTGCGCTGACAGCTAGCTCAGAGCCTGGAGCCTGCAGCCTGCTTCAGATTCTGTATCTCCCTCTCTCTCTCACCCTCTCCTGCTCATGCTGTCTCTCTCTCAGAAATAGATAAAAACATTAAAAAAAAAAAAAAAAAGACTAGAGCATGGACCATCTTCTCAGGGACCTCACAGTCTTGTGACAAGGCAAGTGATGGCCATACGAAATGGTAAAAAGAACTATATTGGAGGCATGGAGGGGATTGTGGAGTTGCTCTGGGAAGATTTCATTACATTGGAGTCAAGACCTGAAAGATAAATAAGCACTCAAAAGTTGATGGGAAGGTGGAAGGGAGGAAATGTGGGAGCAGAAACTCAGAGGCAGGACAGTACAATGGAGAGTATGGTGACATTCTCAATCACCAGGTATGGGAAGAAGTCAAGGTAGATAAAAGTCTACTTACCTAGAACTATGCCATGCTGTAGAGTTTAGACTTTATTTCATGGGCATCAGGAAGCCATTGAAGGATGTTAAGCAGGACTGTGACCTGATTGGATGTGTAAGTTATGCTATTTTAATAAGCTCTCTGTTCACTGACAGCATCTTTATTCCCTACTGAAGCCTGTTAACAGATGTGCTATTATTCATGGGTCTATGTTCTCAAGAATTGTCCAGCATAAGATGACTCAGTGTGGGAGTAAGCATTGTTCCTGACATGACATTTCCTCCCCAATCACAGGGAAGCCACAGATTTTTTTTTCTATCAGATCTCTGGTGTTTGGCTATCACAAGTCAGAAAAAGATAGCCTTAGAGCTCTGAGCCACATTCTTTCCAACTTCATCTGCAACATCCCAATGGAAACAGAATTATAGCCCATGGAAGAAACGGAGCACCCTGACCAGTCCATAAGCCCTTTATTACGTGTGATGCTCACCTCAGCCAAGCATTCATGACCTACCCAATCAAATCTTCTGTTTCTTTTTTCTTAAAGATCCTAGGGACCTAAACCAATAATCACTTCCCTCCATTGCAGGTGTCTCAGAAATGAAGTTACTTCTTGCTCACCCTTTGACAGTTAAAGGTGTAATGTGCTCTTGAGAGGGACTCTCTCTGGTTCTGAAAAATAATGCTCTTTTAAATATGGTAAAATTACTTTCTTATAATTTATTTAAGATGTCATAAAATTTCTGCCAACTCTGCCATTTCAAACTCCAACCTCAAATTCTAAACTGGAGCACTGAGCAGCAATTATCTTAAAATTCTTCTCATCATTCTGCCATAAGTAACCTTTCCCAAAACAACCTAATAGCATGAGTGTTTTCCTTCAAAGGAAATGTTCCAAATTTCATTTCTAATATTTTTTCCCAAGGCATTTGAAACTATCTGAAATGTACACAAGTCTTATAAAATGGCAATAAAATTACTTTAGTAAGGCTTTAAACTCATATGGAGTTTCTGAAGTCATAGTTCTCCTTCAGGACAGGCCTGAGGCAAAATGATACTGTAGGAAATGTTTACACACACTCTGTTGGAAAATTTTCTCTCAAGGATGTCTGCTTATGGATTTTATACCTCAGTGTGACTGTATAGTCTTGTATTACCTCTCCCAAACTAATTTTCATTTTGAGACTAATTGCTACATCACAGGGTCCAGGTTACCCTGAGACTTAGATGAATCCAACTAGTAAGGTTGGGTGAATCATGTCCCTCTTTAATGAAACCATTAAAAGTATATTAATTAACCAGGGGGATAAGAGGTTTCTAGGAAAAATAACTTTTGAATTTATAAATTGCCTTTGGACTTGCATATGCCTGATGGATGTGGGGGTCAGGGAGCCCAGTATCAGTAATTATATGATTATATATGTGTATGATGATTTGGTTCCTCTTTACTTCTTTCTCTAGACTGTATACCCCATGATGGTAAGGGTCATGCCTGTTTTTTTCTCATCATTATATTTCTCACACGCAGCACAGGTAACATAAGTGTAAATCAATATATATAGGAGAGAACAAAATGGTCTGGAAGCTACTTGAGAGAGACACACATGCATACCTGATACAGACAGACACGGAAGAAAGAAAATGGGTGTCTTAGTTATCTTAGGCTATTCTGAAAAAAGCACAGACTAGGTGGCCTAACACAGACATCTAATTTTCACATTTCTGGAGGCTGAAAAGTCTAAGATCAAGATATTTGTTGATTTGGTTTTTGGTGAGACTTCTTTTCTTGGCTTGCAGATGGTTTCCTTCTCTTGCTATGTCCTCACATGGTTGAGAGGAAAGGGAAGGAGAGAAGGATGGAGAGAGACATAGAGAGAGAGGAGAAGAGAGAGAAATCTCTTCCTTTTTTTCCCATAAGGCCAGAGTCCTACTGAATTAGGTTTCCATCATGATGACCTCATTTAAATTTAATTAAACCCTAAAGACTCTATCTCCAGATTTAGTCTTATTGGGGATTAGGGCTTCAACATAAGAATTTTGGGAAGACACAAATACATAGCAGTGGGTTTCAAAGACAGAAGGACTTGAGTTAAAATTAATAATAATTTACTTATGATCTATTCAGTCTCAGACAGTTTAGAGTTTCTGAGTCTCAGTTTCCTTATAAAAATGAAGATAAATAATACTTATCTCCAAATCTATGAAAAGAATAACTAGTATAAAAACACCCCTTAACCCAGGGCTTACTCAGGGCAGGAACTCAATAAATATTGTGCTCCATTTATTACCCCTGTGAGGCTCTGGTTGGGGCTGGCCTCAAATGGAACTGAGACATGCCTGGCAAATGCTTGTGGGGTGGGATGGTCAGAAGCCTCTTAACATGGAGATCCTTTATAAAAGAAGAATCTGGGTTTAAGAAGCCTAACTATTGAATATCATCTGCTCACCATATAGGTGATAATATAGGTAAAATGAGTTTGAATGACATCTAGTCCTTTAGTTGTCTGAGATCTCAGTCGAATAATGCCCAAGTATCATGGTAACTGTAAGAAGGGACAAAGATTCCAGTAAAAATGATTAGAAACTTTATTAGAAGACCTGGTATATAATATTACTAGCTTTATTTGGGTATTTCTGTGAAAGAATGAAGATAGAGGACTCCCTGGGTGGCTCAGTCTATTAAGCATCTAACTTTTGATTTCAGCTCAGGTCATGATCTCATGGTTCATGGGTTCAAGGTTTGCACTGGGCTTTGTGCTGACAGTACCGAGCCTGATGGAGATTCTCTCTGCCCCTCCTTCTCTCATGTTCTCTCTCTCTATCTCCCTCTCAAAATAAATAAACATTAAAAAAAAAGAATAAAGCGAGGGATATTGAGAAGAAAGAGAGAGGGAAAGAGAAATTATTTGTTATAAAACAATAGAAGAAAGTGCAAGTCTGGAATCTTGAATTTTCTGTTGTCCAGCTGTGGCTGGAGATTAACATGTCCTCTGAATATCTGATGAGAAAAGTGGTACTGTCTGACCAGAAGGAATACTTCAGAATTTGTGTCCAGAGTGGTCTCCTAACTTCTTTTCAAGTAGATCAAGTCAAATGGAGCACAAAAGGGCCAACAATGGAGCCAGATGGAGCAATCTGGATGATTACTGTTAATTTGACTTTGGGCTGATAACTGCCTGGTATTTTTATTGGCTATTTAGTAAAGTATACTGGAAAGAGAGCTGGACCTGCAACCTGAAATCCCACCTAAAACAAACTCAATTATGTTGTTTGCCAAGTATATAATCCTCTTTTTAAAAATAAGGTTTATTTTCCTTATATGTAATGTGATGATGGTTATATTACCCTATAGGATGATTTTATAGATTGAATGAGATAAAGTATGAAGTACTTGGCACCTAGTAGGCAATGAATACATTTAGTGAATTGAGTTACCTGGGCAGCAAAACTCAGAATATTGTCAGCTCTGCCATCAATTAGCTGTCTCCACTTTAGCAAGTGATTAGTTACTAGATTTTGCTTTCACACAACCTGTGTGAACCAACTTCTCTGATCCATTTCTACTTTGCCTAGGCATCATATATTCTATTTTTTAAAATTTGTTTTTTAATTCATTGGTAATAGGGGCTGATTGTATGATTACAACTTCATTGCTGAGGCAGCATTTTGAGTGGACTCCCATATAGTCCTAGGAAGGAGGAAACCTTTTGGACTTTATGGTACATCAAAACAGTAAGACCATTTCTGAAGTGATATTTTACAGAAGAACTCTGTCTCAATGTTTTCAACAGCAAACCTGGAACATTGGTAAATCTGTTTATACCTTTTCAGCCAAATTCCCATTTTATAAATGGGAAGGTATTAAGGTGGAGAAGATGAATTTTTTTTTAAATGTAGTGACTCAATCCTAAAGGCAATCAGTCCTGAAGAGAACTTGGTTGGTGTACCCTGATTTAGATCCTCCAACTTTAGCAAATACTATGCTTGGAGAGTAAGTTAGGAGAAATGAATTCGCACCATGCATTATTTTTATGGCTTGTATGTTTTCTCTAAAGAAAGTAGTGAACTAAATTGGGCTTCTTCTCAAGGTCTGAGCTCTCCTTGTCTCCAAAAGAGAATGAACAGACTTTCATGAAAAAGAGTTTCAGGCATACCAAAGCTGACCCAAGGAACAAAAGACAACTTTGGTGGTACTTTGTATTTTCAGTGGGGAATTACTCTACCTGAGAGTTCAATGACTCCAATATTGAAAAGGAAAACAGAAGGGTTGCAGGTGATCCAGTGAAGTAAGGCTGAGACACAGAACCCTGGAAGTGACAGGAAGGACCTAGAGTTGAATGCCTGCCTGTGAATATGGAGAATGACCACTAGACAATAAATTTATCTCTGGTGATGCTTAGTGCAGAGCAAGTGGAGCCACAGAACTTTAAAAGGTTTTGTAGGCCTTCTCAGGGAGAATCCTCACCATCGACATGGTAGACTGATAATTAGATGCCTCATTCTTGTCCTTGTAGATTTACGTTCTAATATAATGGATGTGAGGGGAGGAAGCCATTCAAATTTATAGTATCAAGTATTTTGTTGATGTTCATCAATAAATGCAGGATCTTATGCATGTTACTAATCCACTTCATTCTGGAATAAAAAACTACTCTCTCAGTAAGTCATTTACATGTCTAAATGGGGGCCACTCATGAAACATTTATTGTCTTATAGATAGGAAAGTTTTCTCAAAATATAAAACAAGCAAAATGTCAAATCAGCATATTAAAAATTTAGGAACAGCCTACATATCCATTAGCAGAGAATGGATAACCTGTGAAGTTTTAATACAACACAATTGAATGCCAGTGTTTCTCAAACTTTAGAGTGCATCTAAACCATTCAGGGATCTTATTAAATTATAGATTCTGTAGATCTGGAGTGGGTCCTGAGATTCTGAATTTCTAACAGACTCCCAGGTGATGCAATGCTGCCAATCCACAGACACTACCTGGAGTAGGAAAGTTCTACCAATAGTTAAAATGAACCAAATCCACACCTGCCAAGATAAATAAACCTCAAGCGTATAACTTTGAGGTAAAGAGTTAAATTGCAGAAGGACATGTAGGATATGATACAACTTATATAAAATTTAAATAATGCAAATATATTTTTATCCATGTGTGTCACGGGTAGTGAAAGAGTAAAAACAAGGACAACAATGATAAACATTAAGTTATAATAGCGGCTATTAGGGAAGTGGACAGGAAATATGCAGAAATTATATAAGGCTTTGATATGATCCACAGTGCTTGTTTCTTAAACTTGGTGGTGGGTATAGGGTGTTTGGAACATTACTTTCTATATTTTTGTATGTCAACATTAGGGCTTAAAGGTATGTATTTGTGTGTGTGAGCATGTGTTAGTTCAGTAGTCTAACAAATATTTTTTAAAATCTTTATTTACTTAATTTGAGAGAGAGAGAGTGTGTGGAGAGGGGCAGAGAGAGAGGGAGAAAGAGAATCTCAAACAGGCTTTGTGCTGACAGCACAGAACCTGATGTGGGGCTTGATCTCACTGTGAGATCATGACCGGAGCAGAAACCAAGATTCAGATGCTTAACCAACTTGAGCCACCCAGGCACCTCTAACAAAGATTTTTTGTAAAACTTTTGAGATTTTTCCTCGTGGTCTTTTGTGATTTTTTTTCTTTATGATCTCTTCAACTAAAGATCCAGTTGAAGTATAATCACAACTGATTTTATTCCTTGGAGACATGGAAGATGGATAAAGGATAATCAACATTGCTATATTTGGAAGAGGAAAGCAACATTATATAAGAAGAAAATATACATTTTAAAAAATATCTTTAGCAGAGATTTCTGTTTTTTCTATGATAGGTAATTCTACATATTCTTCATTGTCAGTGTTTAAAATTAGCCAAAAAATAAATGTTGATACTCTGTTGAAAGAAGAGCTTGTAATACATTGGAAGGGTGTCTTTTAAAAACAGCTCATATTTTATCATTAGCCATATGTAACACTGATATACTTACAAAGAAACATTTTCCATTTATTTATTATATTTTTGTTTAAAATTAGTTTTAATTTTTTCTAAAGGAAATTAAAGTAGATGTGGGGATTTTTAGTGAGTAAAAATAAATGTTATAACTATAAAAACTGGTTAGATCTATAAGAGTTTAATGAGCAAAAGATGCAAATAGAATTCTCACAAAAGGGGAAATACAATTCATATACAGATACTTAGAATTATATTCAAGTTAACTAGGTTTGAAACAGTGTATAATAAAACTATGGACGATGATTTTGCCCTTCTAATTACTAAAAAAAATTATCTTAAAAAAACTGTAACATTTCATTCTGTTGAAGATGTGGTAAATGCAAGAAGTTTTGGTATTTGTATTAGTGTAAATTGTAACAATTTAAGACACTATTTGGCAATATGTTCCAAGAATTCTAAAAAATATTCATATTACCTACTGAAGAATCTCTTTTAAGAATTTAATCTGAAATTCAATAAAATATGCATAACTATTTTCAGCACAATTTTGTATATAGTAGTGAAAGTTTTTGAAAGAGCCTATGTTGGTTTGGATCCTATAGGATGAGGATGTGAAGATGAGATTATACATGTAAGAAATATATTGGATGAAATTCCTAGAAAGTCTTGGCTATAATGATTGGGGTCCTTGAACAAAGGTCATAGGATCCCTGCTTTAAATAGGAAAATCCTGGCTCCAGGCCCACTCTATGCCCTGTCAGTGGCTGGGAAGAGCTCTGGCGAAGCCTGGACTTGGTGTAAACACCATGGCAGACCAAAGGAATAGCAGTTCCACACTAACTGCTGCAGTTCTCCTTGGAGGAGATCTGAGCAGTGCACCTCCATGAGAGCCATATAACCAAAATGTCTAGAAGAAAGAATTTTAAGGTAAGCCATGCATTCGTCAAGGTAGGCTTGATGGTATAACAAAGAACCACCTGCATGACATAATACAATGAAGTTCTAATTCCTGCTCATGTCACAGTCACATCAGGTATTGAGTAAACGGCCTTTTATGTAGTAATTCAATGGTAAAGAATCTTTTCATCCTCTGTGATTCCTGAGCCTTCAACTTGGTCTTCTTTGTCCAGCTTAGGGAATAAGGAAGAGAGCATGCAGGGAATTATGTGGAAGAGGTTAAGGACAGGCTTAGCAGTGACCTTTATCACTTTCATTTATGTTCCATTGAGTGGAATATAGCAGATCTAACTGCAAGGACACCTGGGATTGAAGAGAAGTGCATAGATACTGGTACTAAGTTTACTAATATCCTACCACATCCATGCTACATCCATTCAGTAGAATATTATGCACATATATTCACAAGTGTCTTTAAAACTAATTCTAATTTAAGGGCACCTGGGTGACTCAGTTGGTTAAGCGTCCGACTTCAGCTCAGGTTATGATCTCACGGCTCATAGGATGCAAAAAAAAAAAAATTAGACATATTGAAAGTCATCAGCAATCGATGACTTTTTTTGCAATATGTCTATCTCACTCTCAAAAATAAAAATAAACATTAAAAAAATTAAACTAATTATAATTTAAAATGAACTATTGGCAGCTACAGGTAAATTTAATAAGGTTTTAAAACTATATAATAAAACTAGATGGATAGATAGATATAGATACATCAACCTTACAAAACAACCTAAATCTATGAAGATAAATAATTCAACAAATTTTCTAGACTATTAGCATAATTATCTTAGAATGTGCCATTGTAGAATTTTTCTTTTTCTTTTTCTAATTAACATTTATGATTGCTTTTAAAATAGAAAACAAAAGTTGTATTTTTTAACAGCAAGGAAAACGGAGTCATTTTAAATGTTTATTATTTTTCAATCATTTTTCTCTACATTCCTGTAAATTGCTGTTGCATATGTATAAACAGAATCTATAATAGATCATATGAAAGAATGAACTCTGGGGTGCTAATAGTAATCACCTAAACATTGGGCTGGAAATGAGAAAGGGTGATGAGCAAAACGAAAAAAATAATCTAGCAAAAGAAATAATTTATAAAAATAATCTACCCTGTAGACATTTAGGACAGAATTTTAGCATTAATTAAAGTTTACATTTCAGTACATAATATTGTTTTGTTTTTGAAAAACAAATTTTATGTTCTTTTAATAATTAAAGTTAAATGATTGACTTTTACATTTAACTCTTAGAATTTAAGGAACATCCACATTGTTATTATGGCGTATTTTGAATATAGGCCTCTGATCCACTGAAATGTCTGTATTCTGCCCCTCTCCTCTACCTTTGGCCTGCCTCTTGTTCTCAATAAGGCAACTGCCATTGCCCACTGCTAAGGCTCTGGCTTCCTCCAATGCCACATTCTTTCCCAGGAGGTTAGTGCTATTTAACTAAATGACAACTTTAATGTCAGCCACCACTGCAGCCTTTAAGCCATTCCCGATTAAGCAGGATTCATGCCACATATGTAGTGAAACTAGTATTTTAAAACAAAGCAAAACAACACACATACAACCTTAAAAAACACAGGATTTGACACATTTTACAGTAAATTTCTCTCCCAAACATCTTGATATGAAGTAAACAAATGGTAAATTTAGTTTCCTTTTCAAAACCAATCATCCATTTCCAAAATAAATTAATCAGACTCTAGCGGTCTCCATTTTATGGTGTTGTTTACTTCTCTTCATTGGCTTCAATCTTGGAGTCCAGATGGGACTAAAACCAGCTCAACTTTCTTTTTGATTGGTTGGGGGTTGCTGCAGCAGCTGGGGGCAATCTCTGGCAAATTTGGTTGATGCGATTTCTGCCTCTCAAATGAAGAGGATCACTTATCCTCAACCCTGAATCTCTAATAATAAATATACATATACAAATACTAGTAGCAGGAAGGCATAGAATTTTAACCATTGCTATTTATTTGATGAAACCTCACCATAATCATCATTATCTGGGCCAATTTTGTACTGATTATTAGAGTGGAAGCTAGTATGGAATAAATGAAAGAAATTACAAGTAGCCCATTTGCTTAAAATAGCCATATGTAGTGCACTTGCTTCATAACATGCTAGTCTGAGTTCATTTGTGTTAAGAAGGAATATTCTAGATTCCTTCAAAAGCCATAGAAATACCATAGCGAACAAATGTTCTCTGGAATGAACCTTGATATTATCATGCAACTTGATCTAGTCATTCTTCTGTTGTAGTCCTTAGGCTTTGGAGCCCAGATTATGATGAACTGTCTCATTAAGTGATTTTATGTGTGAACCTAATGCATCTGTGAGAACTGGCATGTCTTTAATTTGTGAACTTTGGATTTTGGATATGCACTAAAACTCAGCTTATTAATATCTACAGTTCCAAACATGGGTGCTAGATGAGCGATTGCTGATGACTTTCAATATGTCTAATATTTTTGCATTCTTTGACTTTTATTGCTATTTACTTTATTCCCCACTGCCCAGTTTAGAGACCCAGATATATCTGACCCACAGAGAGGATGATGTAGAAATATTATGCTCTTTTTGTCCTTGGATTGTAGGTAAACTGTTGTCTAAGCTAACACTGGAAAAAGAAAGTCTTTAAGATTCATTCAACATTTGGCTTAGATTTTTATCAACATGTTTACAGGATTGTTACCACAGTGTAATTAATAATATTCTCTCTTCTCCATGTTATTTTCTTTGAACTGTTGATAGGATTCTTAGCACTTCCTTTTTTTCTGTTATATGTTGAAGCTATATATGAAACTTCAGCATGGTCAAATAATGCCAGGCATAGGTATATATATAACCAAAAGAGAAATTTGAATTTGGTCTTCCACCAAATAACTTATTCATACTTGAATTTTTTATAATGTAGCAATTCTTTAAACTGTTTCCATATTTAGTTTCAATGTTAATTCCTGCCTTGCAGTGATACTTTTTATTTTAATGGAGTTTATTCTTCCTTTTTATCCACATATTGGAATGATTACTGTGCTGAGCATTGGATCTCCCCAATATATGTGGGGAAAGTGCGACTTTAAACTGCTGCTTCCCTCCTCGTGTGTCTGAGTCTAGTTGGTCTAGGTGCAGGAAGGAAGACCAATGTGTCATTTCCATACTATACAATATTTTCAAAGAACCAGGTGCACAAAAATATACTGTGATTTGAAGATGGTTGCTCTCATAAGGCATAACTCTCCCATACCATCTTCTTCATTCAGGAGCTTTTTCATCAGTCACCTGTGAGAATAATTGCAGCGGTCTGAGAAAATTAATATGCTGAATGCTGGTAAACTCTTTAAAGATAAGAAATACTTTACAACTTCTAAGTATAATTTTTAAAAACATTTTTACTTTTTTTTCCTATGTGAACTGTTATCTGTGGAATTTTTGTTGACAAGTTAAATAAGCTGAAACATCTTTGCTTTGAGGCAAGCAAATAAAGTAGTTTAAGCCAAAATATTGATTCCAAAATTTTTCTTTTGGGACTGTTGGCTAAAACCAAACTAAATTCAAACAAACCAAGACAAGACAAGCCAAACCATCAGTAAATAATGTTTTTTATCAATGGCCAGTGTATCTTATATTTCACCATATAATGAAGCAATTTTATGTGCTTAATATTATGAGTTCAGAAGTTGCAGAAACTGGGTACAAATCCAAACCTTGCCAGTTACTAGCTGTGAAATATTAGGCAGTTATTTAACCTTTTTAGATGTCAGTTTACTTATGTGTAAAATGGAATGGGTGTTGGGAAGACTAAGTTCTATAATGTGTTTGTAAAATAATGACCCATTCAAAATAAGTGCTTGATTAGTCTGTTTGGGCTGCTATAACAAAAATAACATAGATTGTGTAGTTTAGACAACACTTATTTCTCATGTTTCTGGGAGCTAGGGAGTGCAAGGTCAAGGTGCTGGAAGATTTGGCGCTTTGTAAGAGATTATTTCCTGCTTCATAGTTGGCCATATTTTTGATGTGTCATCATATGGCAGAAATGAGAGTTCTCTAAAGTCTCTTTTAAAAGGACACAAACCCCATTGATGAAGGCTCCACCCTCATGACCTCATCACCTCTCAAAGGCTCTACCTCCTCATGCCATCACATTGGGGGTTATAATTTCAAAATGTAGATTTGGAGGAGGAGAAACACAAACATTCAGTCCATAATGAAGCTAAATGAATACTAGGACTTATGAGTTGTAAAACATTGACATTCAACCAGTGTTACAGTACCTTATTTTTCCAAACCCATGATCTTTGGCCAGCATCTGGACTGATTGGTGATGTCCAGACCTAATTAATTGGTGTCCTTGGTGTACTGGTAGTTAAACTACTGCATAGGTGGCAATATGTTGTTGTGAGGCTATTTCAAAGCTAAGAGCCTTTGCACTCTCTAACTCCCAACACTTCAAATTCCACTCCTCTCACTCTTTTACCATATCTTCCAATAAAAACAAAGTAATAGAACAAAAAATCCAGTCCAAATAACAAAATACTCCTTTAGGAGACCATTTTATTGGTGTGTTGTCTAAAGAAAAGTGTAAAATAGAAACAACAATAGCAAAAAACTAAAAATCCATGTTAGTTTCAGCAAATCTTCCCTAAGCTATTAAACTTTAGATATTTCATGTTTGACTGAGTGCCAGCTGTGTGCTTCCCTTTGTTATCTTTTGGTTGATCTTCTGTTTTCTGGAACAAAGTCTCTCTTTCTCTCTCTCTCCCTTTCTTTCTTCCTCCCTTCTCCCAGTCTGTAGAGGAAGTAGCATAGCCTTTGTTGATTCCTGACTTAGCCACTGACTTGCTATATGACTCTGGACTCCTCATAACTTTTGTGGTCTTCAGTTTTCTCTACTCTTTTGATAGTATGATATATGTAAGTAGTAATTACTGGGTTTTAATAATGATGTTATTTTAGCCAAATATACAAGAATTTCTAAATCTAGAGTAGAATTTAACCTTGCCCAAAGAAACTTCTGGTCTTTGCCCTTGACTGATTGAGATTATCTCTAGGTTCTTGGAATGTTCTGCCTAATAAGTATATCTTTGTTTACCTAGGGATTTTGAACCATGACAGAAAGTCTAAAATGTGATTTATGGTAATGGCTTTGAGTCCTACAGTATTAGCTTGATCTATAAAGGGACTGGAAACTAATGTAGCAGTTGATGGAGCCCCAATAAAGACACCAGAGCTTAGGTAAGCTTTACTGGTTGACAAAGCTCTGTGCATATTGTCACACATTGTTGCCAGGGAGAGTTAATACTGATGATGACTCTACAGGGAGAAGGCAACTAGAAGTTCAATGTGCAGAAACTTCCTGGACTCTGCTCTATGCATCTCTTCCCTTGGCTAATTTGAATTTGCATTCTTTACTTTATAATAAACTGTCACTGTGAATATCATAGCTTTCACTGAGTTTTGTGAGTTTTTCTAATGAATTATTGAAATTAAGGGTTGTCTTGAGGACCTCTGAACTTTGAACTAATGTCAGCAGTGAGGGTAGCCGTGTGGACTGTGCTCCTAACTTCATACTACCCTACAGAGCTTTGTAAAGGATTGACATAGGTTATATACATTTAAGCACTGAGAATAGTGCTCAGTACAGAGTAAGCCTTAAATAAATCAGCTGTTGTTATCGTCATTATTATTTTATATCTTCTAACATAGTACCATACTGGGAATACAGGACTTGAAAAGTTACTCAGCCAAGGTTGTCAAATGTAGCAAATAAAAATACAGAACATAGTTCTACTTACATTTTGTTGTTGTTGTTGTTGTTGTTGTTGTTAATCTGAAGTTCAATTTTAACTGGACTTCTTATATTTTATCTGACAACCCAAAACATAGTCCAACATGTTCATTTTCTAGATAAAAGAGATTATGTTCACAAAGGTTAAACATGCCAGTATCCATAGTTAGAGTGTAGTTTTCTGGGATAAAAGGCAGGTCTTTTGATTCCTATTTACATAGAAAAGACCTAGAATATGCTACAGGTAAAAGAGAAATTCTTTGAAAGGATGACTAATAAAGGAGTGTAAAAGCAGGTGATGTGTAATGAGAGTTTATGTCTGCACATCTGTTGCCACTCAGTTAGGGAATCCTAAGAGGTCTCCTGGGTTCTATCTAGAGAATTATCACTTGACAGAAATTTAACTTTTATATGTTATAATAGCCATTTGAAATCTATTCTGAGTGTAACTCTAGTTATTGCTGTAAATATTGATACTGTAAATATTTTCCATGCCTGTTTGAAGCAAGTTGGTATTTTCTGGGTGCATAGTATATGTACTTGGAATTTTACTAATGCTGTTCCTTTATGCTTGTTTAGTTCTTTACAATCTATAAAGCATTAGTATTTAAATCTTCAGGATAATTTGGAAGGGTAGGCTGAGCAGATAGCAGAATTTCCATTTTACAATAAGTTAGCTGGGGCTCAAAGCATTTTTGGCATGTCCAAGTTCACTGGTTCATGTGCTGAGGAGAAAGTATGAGATATTCCAACACTTGGCCCAGGGATTTCTTCACAATTCAACAGTTCATGATTTCAGGCATATATAACTGGATTATAAATGAATTAGAGAACCATTTCCTTCTGTGTTAGTTTGCTCTTGCTACCACAACAAAATAGCATAGACTTAGTGGCTTAAATTACCGAAATTTACTTAAAGTTCTGGAAGCTGGATGTTCAAGATGAAGGTGCCAACAGGATTGGTCTCTGTTGAGAGATATCTTCCTGGTTTATAGATGACTACCTTATTGCTGTATCTTCATATAGCCTCTTCTCTATCCACTTACAAAGAGAGAGAGAGAGAGAGGAAGATATCTCTGGTGTCTCTTCTTCTTAAAATGACATCAGTCCTATAAGGTTAGGGCTCCACCCTTCTGACCTAATTTAACTACCTCCTTAAAGACCCTATCTCCAAATAGTCACATTAGAACTTAGGGCTTCAACATATGAATGGTGGGGGAACAATCTAGTCCATAACATCTTTATTAGGTACCTTTGTGTGCTGAGCTCAGTGTTAATGCCAAGTGATGTAATGGGAAAGAGTGAGAGTTTTACATGAGGCTAATGAGATCCACTCCTGCCTTCACCACACCTACTTCAAGCAATTTAACCTTCATGAGCCTCAATAATAACAATACCTAATAGAGCTATTGTGTATATGAAAGTGAAACAATATTGGTAAAGTGACCATATATACAGACTGCTCAAGTGTTAATTTCCTACCCCTTTTAATGTTACTGACAAATAATACAATGAACTATTGATTCCCTTGTGAGATTGTTCACCAATCAAATTTTTAAATAATATTTTTGCACTGTTTTCACAGGTTCCTAGTTTTAAAATGGCATTTACTTTTAAACCATATTTTTATGGATTAAACATTCATGTTTAACTTGAAGCATCCCTGTAAAAGTCTTGTCTTTGGGTGGTCTAAAACTGAGTGTTTTAGATGAAACTGTTTATTTTGCAGATAATTCAGTAACAATCTTGTTTTGACTTTCCTACCCTGGATTGCATTACATTTTAAAAACATAAGAGTGAAACATGCTGATGTGAAAACCAAAGATGCATTCATTCAGAACAAACACAACCTTCCAAATCATGAGGATCAACTACAGACTTGTCTATACAATTCATCTGACTAATGTCTACAGCACACTTGGCTACAGAAATTGTTTGAGTCATCAACATAGAAATATACAATGTTAATTTACATCGTGCCACAATTTAATTTTTGTGCAGGGAAAGAATTGCAACACCACTTTGAACACAGTGAAAACAAAGCCAGTTGATTTGGATGATGTTGAGAGTCTTCAACTTGATTTTGTACGTAAAAAAACTTGAAGTATGAAAAAGGGTGGGTTCATCCCTTCAAGTTTTCATTATTTTGTTACACCCTTTGCCATACATCCTTGGAATATTCATAAGGATAAGTCTTTAGATTCTAGCTGCCCTCTTTTTTTTTTTTTTTTTTTTTTAGCACATTGGCCATAAATTGGAATCACCTAAAGTTTTTAATATCCCAATGCCAAAGCCACTTGGCATTGGAAAAAATTGGAAACTTTTGGGTTAGGACATAGGCATCCATTGTATTTTTTAAAGTTCTCCAGGTATGTCCAGTCAAGATTCAACCACCATCTTGGAAGAAAATGAAGACAAATCCTTTCTACCAAAACAGTAGTTTTCAACCAGCTGAACATTAGGTCACCTGGGGAAATATGGAGAGACTATCACTGTCTGGAGTCCTACAGTAAGGTGCTCTTATTCATTTGTTTAGGATATTTTTTCTATTAGATAACACTTTCTCCTTATTCATATCTAGACCTAACCCCAAAGGGGTGGGCTATGAAAACAAAAAAGTTCCTTTTTTCACCTCTGCAAATCTCTGGATGGTGCTTAGGTATACAATTCTAAGGTTGTACTGTATTGCATAGAATGCTTTTAATTTCCTTGTCCATACAAATACTCACATGGTTAAAACAAAGGAAAAGATAAATATGTACTTCCAAAAAGATGAATTGCACATATAAGAGTGACAAAAATACTGTTTAAACCAAAACTGTTAAACACACACACACACACACACACACACACACACACACACACACCAGCAACGATTAGCTCCTCTTTGAGCATTTACATTGCCAGGAACTATGCTAAATATTTCTTGTGCATTTTATTATTTAAGAATCTAAGAATCTTGTGACATAAAAACTACTGTTAACCTTATTCTTTCCATGTGAAAACTGAAGGTTATTTCCAAGGTCACATGTCAATTAAGTGGCAGACTGTCAGGTCTGAGATTTACCCTACTTGTAAGCTAGCATATTAGCCTCTCATTTTCATGGATCTCATTTCATGGATCCTACCCTTATGAGACTCCTCAGTCAAAAAACAAAGGACAGAGAAGGCAACATGAGTTTCATGTTCCTATTGGTTACCCTTGCCCCTCAAATCCCTGGGAAGTCATGTGGATGTAGACCGAGGTGGTTTTAATGAGTTGCATGCAAACTTGTCCAATATTTGCCCTGGATGAAGACATTATTGTAGTGGAGAGCAAATAAATATGTTCTCTGCTCAGAGATGTGTGGACCATTTCTGTGTTCCAAGTTTGTTCACCATTCAAATAGCTTTGAAAAATATTTCCAAATAAAGACTGTCAGTGCCTTAGCTGGAGAAATGTGCAGAAATGTGAGAGATCATGGAGAATTGTCTTCCAACATAGAGTCATATTTTGAGCCCAGTCTGACCCTAGTCTGTATTTTTAAATACTTTTTTTTTTATAAACTGGAATAAGTAGTCAGCATAGAAGAGAGAGAAAGATAAATAATTCAAAGGAGTAGAGAGGAAATTGTAGAATCAGTGTTGAAGTTGCGAGAGGAAATAACTGGTTCTGTTTTTCATGTACAAGTTATACATTTAGGTATATGAACCACCTTTACCAGGAGCTACTCTCCATTCTGTTTCTCATTAGCTTGATTTTTCTGGGAATAATTGAGATTCTTTACTCACTTTCCTACTGCTGGCACCAGGAAAAGTAAATGAAAAAAGGTATAGAAATTGAATGTTTTCCCTGTTAGAACATCATGCCAAGAGGTGAGGTCTTGGAGCTTCCTCTAGGATAGAATGACTTTCTTCATAGTTTCAACATTGTAAATAAGACATTAATACATTTTTGAAGTGTAACCAGACTGTGAGATCCATAATTGTATTATTTCTGTGTGAAATGTCATTCTAGGCAACCAGCCTTTCAACACACTTTTAGAATGTAATTCATTATAAATGAAGGGTATTTCTGTAATATCAGTTGTTAGTGCACAGTTCTTTTAAAGAGGTAAGTTTTGAATTGTTTCTTGAATACAACAAAAGCAATTTTCAATTGTTTCTTGAATACAACATGGCTAAGGTGCCATATATCCTCCAATAATTATTTTGTGGAAAAATTCAGCAAAACAGTGAGAGAAAGTATCTTCAATACAACAAGGCTGCATGCATTCTAATATCGCTGGATAAATTACCCAAATATATTATATAATTCAAGAGTAGGATAATAGAATATAAACTGAAATGGTGCATACATTAACATGCCATGAATTATATTGTTTTAAGATATAAAGTGTCTGTTTCTCAATTTATAGATGGGAGCAGAGGTTCAGTGAGTGCTTTGCTGGCTGCCTACCCTTATGGGAACAGCCAATAATTATCTTAATATCTCCTGAAATGATCTACAAGTAATTCAAATTGATGACAACTTGAGTGGTGCCAAATGACTTGGCAGGAAGACAGAGACTTCCTTGAACATGACCATTTATGCTGACCTGTTCTGTAACCTGATATAATGTGATTTGACTGATGCAGCATAACATTAGGCATCTAGTACAAAATTGGGAAGCAGAACTCTCTCCAAGCCATCAAAGTGAGAAAAATATGACTCTGAACTGCATGTGTTAAAAGGGATTCATTTTCTTCTAGCTTTTTGCTAGTTTAGCATGAGACCATTGAGTCCTGGGACAACTTGCCTATGTAAATTATCTGGACATTCTCAGGGGGATCTGTGGTGCTTCACCATCCAGAGGTAATAAATGGGCCAATAGATAACAGATAGTTGAAAGTAGAGACACCTTTTTCTGCAATATTATTTCTTTATGTAGTGATGGCTTAGAGAGTCTGTTCCTGCATTGCAATAACACTTTTTTAAAAGGATCATTTAATTCCAACTCTTTCCATTCCTAGCTTTTATTGAAGATGAACAGATAATCCATTTGTTGACTTGAAATTATCCCTATGACATTCTTGGCCACTGGATTACTTCCCTAAATACGCCAACTTAATTTTTCTCAAGGAATAAATTGACATGATCATGGGCATCAGACACGTATCTCTTTTATCCTGTCTCTTACTTGTGGCAATGGTGACATTTTATGACCTATCCATTTTGATGTGTATCATGGATCAAAGTCTTCTATTTGTTATAATCTAGTTTTCAGTGGCTGCCATATACTGAATTTTTTGTTCAGGAAAAATGTTTTATTTTTATAAAAAAAATAATGTCAGTATTAGGGACAAGTTTTGAATAGAAGCTAATTTTAAAAATTTTTATTTATTATTCTTGAGAAAGTGAGTGGGGGAGCAGAGATGGGGTGGATAGAGGATTCGAAATGGGCTCTGTGTTGACAGCAGAGAGCCCGATATGGAGTTTGAACTCATGAGCCATGAGATCATGACCTGGGCCAAAGCTGGATGCTGAACTGACTGAGCCACCCAGGCACCTCTAGAAGCTAATTTTTAAAACCTGTTTAGTAATGTCACTTAATTATTAAATAAATATTAAGTGTGGATCAACTGTGAACCGCGTGGAAGGATATATGCTGTGGACAAAGAGATGAATTATACATAGTCTCTACAGTTAAGAGTTTATAAGCCCTGCCTGTCTCAGAAGAAGCATCAGTTCTTGTTGCTAATTAAATCACTTTATTTAAAAAAAAAAACTTTTTTAAACTATTTGTTGGTACAGATATTCAAATAAAAGTTTGCTAAAGGGAACATGCAGCAGACACAGCTGTACTCCCAGATCCCCATTATCTGAGTTAGCAGGCCTCAGTTCCAATTCCTCTCCTGGAATTGTCCTCAGCTGCCTCATTCAAGAATGTGTCCCTTTCCTAGGGCATCTGGCATCCAATGACTGGATGATGCTCACATATAAAAGCCTGGCCCTCTTGCCCTAATTCAGAGCAACCCTACAGGGCCATCCCAGCTCCAGAACTTCCTTTGGAATTTTTAAAGAGCTGGTGTAGGTGTGAGTTTTCTAAAAATGAGAATATAATCACATGAAACGTGTTAGATTCAACATGTTAATTTATGTCTGGTCCTTCCTGAAACCCTACTAAAATGACACCAAAGGAATAAAAAAGATTTTTAAAAAACTACAAGAAGAAAAAAAAGAATTAAAAAGAAAATTGCAATAAACTAAAAACATAAGCAAAATCTGTGAATTCTGGGGAGCTGATGGCAGAGTGTAACTGAGGCATCAAACTACAGGAATCTTAAATCTAAGTCTTCTAGTGGGATAGTCAAGAAGAACAAAGGCAATTTGTCCTATGATGCTTGGCAAGGCTAAATAAAGAATTGGTGGTATCAGGCACCTCAGGACAGGATATAGGATTGGACTAAAAAGGGAAGTTCTGATGAAAGCCTTGAAAATATAAGATTACTAGAATCCTTTCCTGATCACACAAGACATCCTTTCTCAAACCCATATAGAAGCCTGAAATAAATTTTTCTTACTAAGGATGTTGAATGAGACAAATTCTGAACTGGTGAATAAATATTGAACACACCCAGGGCAGCTATAATGGGCCACACTGAAACTGCAGGAATTAAGTGAAATGCTACATACTGCACTATGAGATCCTTACACCATTCTCTCCCTACTTCATTCCTAGAATGTCCTTAGTTGGGTGATTTCCCTAGGCAAAAGGTTGGAAAATTGCTTTCTGAGGAAACTGACTAACCTAAGAAAAGGTCCTATATACTGAATTTGGAATCTTCAATGAAATTGCTGGGTTTTAATTTGATCATGTAAAGCCCAGCAATTGTCAAGATATATACAAAGCTTCCAGTCATCATTTTAGTGCATTGTTCTTAAATGTAAAAGGATAGCCAAAATCCCCTAACTTTCAAGGAAACCTCTGTAACGAAAGAAAGAAGAGTAGAGGAAGGGAAAGTAAAGAAGAGGATAATAGAATCTGAAGAAACAGAGTTAACACTGGGAGACAAACACATGTGCACACACACACACACACACACACACACACACACACACACTGCTATAGCCTGATTATTTGTGCCCCTCCCAAACTCATATGTTGAAACCTGATCCCCATTGGGATGGTGTTTGGAGGTGGGACTTTGGGAGGCAGTTATGTCATGAGGGTGGATCCCTCCTAAATGGGATTAGTGCCCTTATAAAAGAGACTTCAGAAAGCTCTTCCATTATGCGAGGACCTAGTGAGAAGATAGCCATCTACACACCAGGAAGTGGGTTCTCATCAGACAGTGGATCTTCTGGCACCTTGATTTCAGGCCCCCCAGTCTTCAAAACTATAAGAAATAAATTTCTGCTTTTTATAAACCATCCAGTCTTTGGAATATTGTTATAGCAGCCTGAACAGATTCTCAAACACACACACACACACACACACACACACACACACACACACACACACCTACGTTAATTAAAATCCTGGCAGAGATTGTGTACATGAAATGAGAACAAGAGACCATAAAATAAAGAGGAGTCAGATAATTAAAAAAACAGCTCTTAGAAATTAAAAAAAATGCTAGCATAAATTAAAAGCCAAATAGAAGGACTAGGAGATAAATTTTAAAATGCCTTCCAAGAAGTACAATGAAAATAATAGAAACAAGTTAAAAATGATAAGTCCAAGAGGTCTGACATTCCACTAATACAAGTTCCAGAAGGAGTGAATAAAGAAAGGATATGAGTGGAAATCATCAAAATGTACAAACCTTCTCCAGAGTCTCCAGTTTGAAAAACTCATTAAGCTTTCAGCAAGAAATCTCAAGTGCCTGACAAAATATATAATCTGGATATATTTAAAGGATCTTTAAAACTCAAAGGTTTTAAAAAGAAAAAAAAAAACAAGTCACATGTAAATGCATTAGAAATCATAATGGCATTAAGTAACTCTAGGACCTAGAACAAGGACTAACAAATTATGGCCTGTTTTTGTAAATAAAGTTTTATGAGAACACTGCAATGCCTATTTGTTTACAGATCTTCTATGGCTAGTTTTAAGCTACAACAGCAGAAATGAGTTCTTTTCAATAAATATCACATAGTCTGCAAAGCCTAAAAAATTTAATATCTGGTTCTTTAAAGATAAAAGTTAGCCAAACCTGAAAACCTAGAAGACAACTGAGTAATGTTTTCAGAATTATGAGAAAATATTACTTATAATTGATAATGCAATCCAGTCACACTAAAAATCAATTATGAATGTAGAATAATGGTATTTTTTCAGATATGTAAAATCTTGAACATTTTACCTCCCAAACACCTTTCCTCAGAATGCTTCTAAAAAAGATAAAGGGGGTTTGCAATGAAATTGATTAAAGGAAATTTTAGGATAAAAATCTGTACATCAAATAATGCAATTTTAAGTAGGTAGATAAAAGATTTAGTAGGGATATCCCAGTGAATAGATAATGTTGCTAGAACATTGGATAAATGTAGTTAGAGGAAATTGAAGCAACTGGGATAAATTAGTGTTAGGTATACATTCATTTTAAAGCAAATACAAAATATATGGGAAGTGTGTCTGCAGGGAAGCTAAGTTTGTACAAAAAAGAAAATAGAATAATAGCGTACTTAGGTCAACTGTGAATAATATTTACATGGTCATAATAATATAAATATTGTATACTAATTTAATCCAAAAAGGCGATATAACCATATTTGATGGATGAGGATGGAGGAAGTGTGTGTGTGTGTGTGTGTGTGTGTGCACGCACGTGCGTACACGCATGCATGTGCCCTCATGAATGGAGAATGGTATGTAAGACAGCTAATCTTTCTCTCCATGTAAGAATTAAATAATTAATAGCTGTATAATAATGTTATTTTGAAATATAGATGTAAATACCCTAAGAAAAAGTTAAAAATGATGAAAGTGGTTACTTTTTATGAATGGAAATCAGTTGTTGGCAAGGAGACTGGAGTGGGAAGAGAAGAGACAGAAGATGGCAGTTTTTTATTTTGTCTAGTATATTCTTTATTTTTTAAACTGAAAACCTCAATTGATTTCATAGGATGAAAGCTAAATTGTAGCAAAAAAATAGAGATCTGAAGTCTAACCATTTAATAATTTGAGCTATTTGAAATTCTTTAATTGTCAGCGTTCACTAACAAAATCATTCATGGGTGCTTAAATTTTTTTCAGTGTAAAATGTCACCATTTTAGATAAAACTTCTCCTCATTTTCATTGCACAGAGCTATTTCAGAATGAAGGAGCAGATCTGAATCATCGAGAATCTGAAAATGGTTCACCTTCCTAGAGAGAGGTCACATATTCAAGGGAAAAGGAGTGAAAATATATTCTTTTCTAGAAGTTCCAGCTATTTATAATAAAGGCAGTCATTGAAAAGATTTTTAGAATGTAAAACTAACTTCAAGGCTGATGGCTTAATGCCAAAAGAAATTAATAGTCTATAATTATAAGAGATGAAAATAAATATAAAAATGATAAATACAAATGAAAGATTAACCTGACCTACCATTCGGGAATTTTAACTTATATTCCTAAACGGATGACTGCACACACAGTAGCAGTAACTGCTCCATCTTCTATGCATGCTTAATAATACACTTCCACTGGTGACCATGATTTATAACGCAATGCATATTTTAGAGAGGTTCAATCACATACTTCCCAAAAGAAATGTTCATCTCAAGTCCTATTGGAACCAGAACCCCAAAGTTCACTAATGGTCTCACTAAAATTCATGGAAACATGGTAGTACTCTTAGAACAATTAGAAAAATAATTTATTTTGATGTCAAAAAAGAATAAAATGTATGCATAAATTTCCAGAAATATAAAAAAATTATGACAACTAGGCACCTTCCAATAACCTCAACTAATCATCTATCTCCAAGTCTTGGGGAAAGCAATTGAAATGATAAACAATAAAGTATTATACATATTCAAGATAGTGGACAAAGATAGTTAAGAGTCAACATCATACTATAGAAAAGGCAGGTAGTTTGGAATTTGATTGTTGGGATTCCTTGGACTTTGGAGTTCCACTCTCTTGATTTTTTATTTTATTTTATTTTTTTGTTTTTTAGAGAGAGTGAGGAAGGGAGAGGGAATGTGAGCCAGTGGGGGAGGAGAAGGGAGAGAGAGAGAGAGAGAGAGAGAGAATCTCGATCAGGCTCCATACTGATCAAGAGTTCAGAGCCCTACATGGAGCTCAGTCTCATGACCATGAGATCATGACCTGAGCGGAAATCAAGAGACTGAGGCTCAACCGACTAAGCCACCCAGGTGTCCCTAAAATTTATTTTTAAATGCTTTATTCAAAATAGTTCAATTGGGGGGTGGCTCAGCCAGTTAAACATCCAACTTCGGCTCAGGTCATGATCTCACGGTTCGGGAGTTCGAGCCCCGTGTCAGATTCTGTGCTGACAGCTAGCTCAGAGTCTGGAGCCTGTTTCAGATTCTGTGTCTCCCTCTCTCTGACCCTCCCCTGCTCATGCTCTGTCTCTCTCTCTCAGAAATAAATAAATCAAAAAAATTAAGAAAATAGTTCAATTGGAAATAGTTTCCCAAGATCTCTGGTGTGATGTTAGAAAGGAATTTGGATACTGGAAAGAAAAAAATAAAACTCAGCAAATGCCCAGCACAATACCTCCACTGCTGTGGCTGCCTGACAATCCTCTTCTCCAAGAAATAACCTGCCTAATATTGTATATTTTTTCTATATGCAGTTAGTATTACAGTGCTCTACTTTGCCTAGAAGGAATAATTACATGAAGTGGAGATTTTTATAAATTAATGGGTAATGCCTAATGGTTTGGCCACATGTTTGGAAAATTGGAAGAAGTATAACTGGAGAAGCAGTAGCAAGAAGTTCTGGAAGAAAAATTTAGATAAATTTCTCAAACTAAGTCCCCATATGCTCATCTGAGTCTTCACTATAAAGGAAGTTCATAAAAATCAGGCGGATAGGGTGTCCACTCTGATTTTCAGTCAACCATTTAACCACTGCCATTCTAATACTTGTTTCCTCAGCTCATAAAGGAAGTAGTCATATTGGTAGGATAGACTCCATGCTTATGTTCAAGAGCATATACTTCACACCAAGGCTGATATGGGGATTACAACTACTGGGAGTCCAGTTTGCAAGAAAGCAGCTACTAACTTGGGGCCTTAAGATAATTTTGTACCTCTGTGACTATGGTAGCAGACTAATGATTTTTGGAACTGTTGCCATTTGTATTCACTGGGCTAGATATCTGTTCTAAATGTGCATTTGTTTACTCTTCACATCATGACTGCATATTGATGAAATTCCTAATACCCTGTAATGATATCCATTATTTTATTACTTTTAAGTAATTCAAAATTCAAATTCAAAGAATTTGGTTTAAATTAAAGAAGTAAAGCAACAGGTTCATGTCCATAGAATTCACTGGAGTCATAAAGTAGTTTAATAAATGATTGAAGCCTCAGTTATGATTCTATTTGACACATATGATCTTAAAAAATTGGTGATTCTCTAATGTCAGAAGATATGGGTTTAGTAATCAAGAAACATAAGTGAAGGGAGCTGATGTTCATTTTCTGACACTATGACTCTTGCCACTCCTGTTTTAATTTTGTTTCCATTTAAGGAATGTTCACACTAGCAAACATAGCAATATGTTCATTGCATTTACATTGCCATGTAGTAATTTTGTTTTTGTCATGCAACTGGGAAAATTGTGAAAAACAAAATTATGGCATCAATGGAGTTATTGGCCCTGCCTATCTAGGGGAAATAGGGTTTCTGCAATATGGTGGGGAAAGGAAGATGGATGGTAAGAACCCGGGAGACAGTCTGGGGTATCAACTTGTTTTAGTATGGCTAGTGGAAACAGTTAATATAAGACTATTCTATTCTTCTATATACATGTTACTAGCAAGTACACAGATCTCTCAGAATGGAAGTTTGGATTATATTATAAAACATAACTTTTACCAGCTGGGAGACTGGCTAAGGGCCATGAGAATCAGTAGAGGAAAGGAGTAAGAAATAGTCTCATGATTAGTGGCAAAAAGTATGAAATTAACTTTTACTATTATTTTTTTTCCTTGTATGTTATATGCACATCTCTATATTTTAAATCAAAATCTCTTCTTTTTCTCTCATTATCCAATATTTTGTAAAAGAGACTATGATGGCAATTAAATTTTCCATTTAGTTCTAGGTTGTAGAATGTTGAGATGGGATCCTGAAGGAATTGAATGAGAAAAGAAACTGTGAACTTGGATCTAGATGAACTTTGATTGTGTCTTTGGGGGAATAGATGAATTTTGTCATACAGGAATATTGTTGGAAGTGTATATGTGACAGTTTAGACTGATAGATATTATGTGTCTAAGAGGTGGGCTATAGCAAAATTTTTTCATTGTCAATACAGCATAATTTCCTTTTTTAAAATTTTTATTAAAAATATTTTAAACATTTATTTATTTTTGAGAGTGATACAGAGATAGAGCATGAGCAGGGGAGAGGCAAAGAGAGAAGTCGTGGGGGGGGCGGGTGGACACAGAATCCAAAGCAGTCTCCAGGCTCCGAGCTGTCAGCACAGAGCCTAGCGTGGGGCTTGAACTCATGGACAGTGAGATCATGACCTGAGTTGAAGTTTGACACATCCCATTGAGCCACCCAGGTGCCCTAATTTCCTTTAAAACAAAACAAAACAAAAAACAAAACAAAACAAAACCAGCCTTCAGTTACCTCTTCTCTATTAAATATAGTCTTGTGGGTCTGTTTTAATGTTTGTATTCTCCCTTAGCCAAGGGGCAGCACATAAGCCAAGAGAGATGACTTGGATGCCTTTTCAATCTTGATCAATAAAATAAGGCAACTGGTTGTTTGGAAGTAGATTTCACCATGATGGTGGTGGTGTATTAGCTGGATCATCTGTGTTATAGCCTACTCGGTTCCCTACACAATTCCTGCACTAGGCTTCCTAATTTCAAACTGTGTTGCAAGATTTCAATGACCTTCCAATAACTCCTCTTTTGCTTAGATTAGCTGGAAAATCTTAAAATTAAAGTTTGTGTGAAATTCAAAAGGACAGGTGTCATAAAAGTACAGTGAAAATATATGAAATGCCATACAAAGACAATATTGTAATGGTTATTATGACTATGATTGTTGTCATTACTTGAATCCAGTGATATTGATTCATGACATTTTCTCTTTGAATCATTAAAAAAACTGCAGGTGAAAAATGATAAGTCACTGGGTAAAGTAGTCTAAACACATCCTCTATTGTGGGGAAGTTTAAAAAATACAGCAACAGGAAAACTCTAACGACTTCATGGTTTCTACCTATATGAATGAATGTTGAATATTAATATATACATTTTATAACTTTTTTCTTTTAAATAATGCATTTTTAAGTTTGTTTATTTCTAGAGAGAGAGAGAGAAAGAGAGCAGGAGAGGGGCACAGAGAGAAGAGAGAGAATCCCAAGAAGGTTCAGTTTGTCAGCATAGAACCCAACATAGGGCTGGATCTCATGAATCGTGAGATCATGACCTGAGTTGAAATCAAGAGTCAGTCGCTTAACCAACTCAGCAACCCAGGCACCCTAAAGAATGAATTTTTAAGTTGTCTTTGCTTATTGGGTCCATAGGAAAAAATAGTAAATGTGATGGTATGATAGAAATATCAGTGAACTTGGAATCAGAGAACCTGAAATCAAAATTCAGCTTCACATCTGTGTGAGACTTCTCAGTCACAGTATTCTTTACTTTTATGATGGGAATAATAGTCCCTACTATCAGTGTTGCTATGACCATTAAATGAAACATTTAAATGAAAATATTTGCACAAAACATAAAGCAGTATAAGTGAGCAATTTTTATTAATAATTAATAGACTTTTTTAGTGTATCTCAGCATGTTCTTCAGAAAACCAACCAAAGTAAGACAGCATTCATTCTTTCTTCCAAAAAATATTTACTAAGTTATTACTATGTGTCTGCAGGATTCTTGGAACTAACAAAAATGTGGTAAGCGAAATAGACAAGGTTTCTTCTCTCATGAAGATTATGCTAATGATCAGAGAAAAAGGAAGATGCAAAAAATATAGGGACAAGGATTATTTCAGATTTTTTCTCTTGTGGGTAATTCAGTAAAACAAAATGATATGAAATAGGGTATTGGGAAAGTTAGTTCAGGTTACATCTCTAAGAGATGGTTGTCAGAATTGTCTACAGCCAATAGTAGAAGTCAAGAATTTGTCCATGGGCATACTAAAGTACTTTGTTGTATCAGGGAAGAACATGATGTTTCAAGAAAGATTTAGGCTCAGATATAAATTTGGGAGTTTTCAGCATTTGGAGGTTGTCTGAAGTCATTGGAGAGCATGACATATATTACAAAACTTAGAAATGATTCCAGGTGTGAGCCCTGGGGAATTCATATATTTAGAATTGGGTAGAGGAGAAGAAATTGAATAAGAGAGTAAGACTGAATGGACAGAGAGGCCAGGGGGGAAACTCAAGGAGTACAAAGTCATGGGGCAAGAGAGGAGAGTGTTCCTAGAAGGAATAAGTGATTAGCTGTGTAAAATACTGTTAAGAGATTGAATACTATGAGGAAAGCAATGTGATCATTGGACTTGACAATATGGAGGATATTTGTGACCCCCCCAAAGCAATTTGTAGAGTGTTAGCTGTCTGAGGAATGAGTGGGAATTGAAGAAAATTGGATTACTGGTGTCACTTGAGAGCTCAGTTTTTCATGATGGCTAAGAGATGGAGGCTGGAGCAAGTCTGACAGAAATAATTGAGACATGAGAAAGTAGGGAACATAAATGGAAGGTTGTGCTGATGAAAATTTAAGGAACATTGAGAAAGCTTTCATATTTATATGCAGAGGGAGAAGGAATTTGGGGAAGATATTAGGGGACTCACTATTAAGTTACTACTATGTGCCAGGTGTTTCCAGATGTTGCATTTAATTCCTATAATCCTACGAGATATGTCGGAATGTCTCTAATTACTTGATAAAAACATGAAAATGACATGTGCACAAAATCTAACAGACCATCCCAGTTTCCAATACTATACGTGTTTTTCATTCTTCTATTTGAGAAAAGAGAAAAAAAAATCACAAGTGTGTGAAAAGATTTAACAGATTCCAACAAGCAGATCAATCACTGGCATCAATGAAAGTATCTTTCCTTGGAAAAAAGATACTGCAAAAATCAGGAGAAAACTTTAAAAATTTCATTGTGAAATCATGGTTAAGGGCACAAGTTTTTGCCCCGAGATCTGTCTCTATCATTTCATATGCAGGGAACTTTGCTCTGTAACTTTGAGATTTCTCCCCTACAGAGGCAGGATATATTTCCTTACTTCTGGACTTTAAGTGCAAGCATGTGATGTGAAGAATTGATGTGTCCTAGAAGAGGCCTTAGGAGACCTTGCATGTTTTACTTGTCCCTTTGCATCTTTACCATTATCATGAAATGACCTTATGTGGCCTGGCTCATAGTTCCCAGCAAGAGAAGGAGAGACACATGGAACAAAGTTGATAAGTTCACCATGATCAGCCAACCTACCTCCAAGTCTCAGACCCTTGAGTGACCTCAGCGAAGTCCAGCATGCATCTATGTGCTGTTACTAAGCTTTATAAACCCCAGGTTTCTTGTCTGTTAAATATGAATAACCTAAAGATATAACATATGCAAATTATATGAAACATAGTAAGCATTTAATGAAATTATTAATACCTAAAACAGCATTTCATGAAACTATTTTTACTATTATTACTTAGTAAAAATAATATTCTTGATGAGACTGAGAAATAATTGGTTGCTTTGGAGAGGGCAAATACAATAGTAAATGAAATTGTGCAATAAAAGTACTGAGTAAAAGTTTGGATACTGAAGGAAAACCTGATTTAATTTTGTGCTAGGTTAAATGAAAGCTCAAAAACTTAATCAGAAAAAAGCTTTTATGAAGAGAAGAGTATAATAAGAGAAAACACAAAACCCTTATAAAGACAGATCTAGCAGATCCAAATGTGTACAACAGGAATTCCAAATGTCAGGAACTAAGGCAAAATAGAAAAAAATACATATTAAATTAATTGATCTCAAACGTAGACTCACATTTTCAGAATTATATTACTTATTAAGTAGCAGATGCTTTTGAACTTTTTATTACTGAAGATTGTAAACCTATACAAGGTAGACAAAATAGGTAATGAATGCCCATCTACCCATCACCCAGCTACAATTTTTAACCCTTGGCTAATCATGTTTCCTGTACATCCAGACCAATTTTGTTCTCCCAAATTATTTGGAAGAAAATCTCAGACTGTATCATTTCTTCTATAAATATTTCAGTTTTTATCTCTAAAGCAAAAACTTTTTAAAAGTATAACCATTGTCATTCTTAAAATTGAATTATTAATAACTCTTTACTATCATTAAGTATTGAATGTATTGATTGAATTTTTATTAATCTCAATAGTATAAAATGTTTTTTACTACTTACTTGAATCAAGGTCCAAATGAGGTCCTCACATAGGAATTGTCTGATATGCGTCTTAAGTGCCTTTTTTAAAATAGATTTCCTTTCCATCTCTCTCTTTGTTTTATTGATTATTTGTTGAAGAAACAAAGCTTGTTTTTATCCTGTAGTTTTCTAGTCTGAATTTTGCAAATTGCGTCCCTGTTGTGTTGAATAAAAAGCTCTGAATTTCCTAAAAGTTAATACATCAATCTAGAGGTTTGAGCAGGAAAAAAAAAGTTGATTTCTTTTTTCCTTTTTTTTCTTTTTTCTTTTCTTTCTTTCTTTCTTTTTTTTTTTTTTTGGCAAGGTCAATTCATAAGTAGCATTGTATTTCTATTAAGATGCATACAATATCTGAGTTTTTGTCATTGTGATATTAGAAGCAGTGAATGATCAATGGCTAGATCCATTATGGTTTGAAAAATAGTGATCTATCATTTATTTATTATAAATTTATTTATTATAAATTCTATCATTTATTCCTTAGGTATTAGCTAGCCTAGTTCTTTAAAAGCAACTTCCCTCATTACTCTCTGGTTACCCACATGCAAAGTTGCAAAGAAAAGGCAGAATAGACATGTGCTTCTTTCCCTTTTCCCTAGTTTTTAAAATTATGAGTTGGTTCACTAACATCCTATAAACGTAACTTTTTATATCATAGACATTTATAGATTAAGCATTTATGATGACTTTCAAACTACCTTATTTATTATCTTATTAATGCTGAAAATTTCTATCTTTGACAACTGTAAACCTCTTTAGGTTGACTTCTGAGTCTTTTCATGTGACCGTAGTAGTGTCAGAGAGTTTTCTTGCTATGTGATATGTCACAATATACTGAGTAAATCTTGTAAAATTTTTGTTGCTGCCCTGGAATCAGCCATTTCTCCAAGGATCCCTGATTCCTTTTAGTGGGAAATAGTATGTGGTTACCATAATCTAGATTCTAAGGGCATTTGTTATAAGTGGCTTGGTCATTGCCTCTTGGCTTTTCTAATATTCAAGGATAGGGAATGCTTTTTTTTTTTTTAATTTATTTCTTTTTTAAAATTTTTTAATGTTTTATTTATTTCTAGGAGGGAAAGAGAGACAGCGTGAGCAGATGAGGGTCAGAGAGAGAGGGAGTCGCAGACTGAAACAGGCTCCAGGCTCTGAGCTGGCAGTCAGCACAGAGCCCGACGCGGGGCTCGAACCCACAAACCGCTAGATCATAACCTAAGCGAAAGTCGGACGCTTAACCGACTAAGCCACCCAGGCGCCCCAGGGAATGCTTTTTTCAAAGGAAAACTCATCATAGGTTTGTAGTGGTACTTTTGATTGCAATTCAAGATTATAAGGGATTTTACTTAATCATTTCAATATCACATTTATAACTCCTTTTCCTCGTGCTGAAAATCCCGTTTTTCAATAATATGGAATAACTATAGGATAAGAATATCACATTCATAATTTTTGCTCCAAAATACACCCACAGCAGATTCAGGCTAATAATACCAACACTTCAGCTCCTATATGATTACTAAAAAGTGTGTTTTTCATTTCTTTTACTTCCTGAGGTATATTCTGCTAGGGACACACAAATTATTGTTTTTTTAAGTTCCTTGAAACAATGTCTGGGCCATCAACTAAATGCATGTTTCTTCCCCAAATTTTATTTTCGTTTGTCAAGGATTGCTTTTTTTTTTTAATGTTTATTTTTGAGAGACAGAGAGAGACAGAGAGTGCTAACAGGGGTGGGGCAGAGAGAGAGAGAGAGAGAGAGAGAGACAAAGACAGAATCCGAAGCAGGCTGCAGGCTCTGAGCTGTCAGCACAGAGCCCAACGTGGGGCTCGAAGTCATGAACCAGGAGATCATGACCTGAGCCAAAGTCAGATGATCAATCGACTGAGCCACCCAGGAGACCCTGTCAAGGATTGCTTTAAAAATAGTTTTATTTATAATTATGTAAAGTCTAAAAAAACAAGGTATATCCAAGGAAATGTAGACTTTTTATTTTCTTTCTCTCCATTTAAAGGAAACCATTACTTCTATTTTACGGTTATTTTATAATTGTTTACTTTTTAAGATAAGAGGATATATAATAATGTTCATATTCTCTCTTTCTGACCTGAATGATAGCATTTTGCATGCAATTTTCTCCACCTTGCTTTTTTATTCTTTGTTAAACTGTATTTCTTGGAGGTCACTCCATATTAGCATCTAGAGGTATTCCTTATTCCACTTTAGAGTTGCATGGCACTCTTTGTGGATATACCCACTCTTTATTTAATTAGCTATATTGGAAGACATTTAGGTTTTTACAAGGCAATAATCTTGCAATAAATAGCTTTGTGAAAATGGGTTCACACTTTTGCCAGGTATCTTTGGGAAAATTCTTATAAGTAGAATTGCTGGTCAGAAGGTAATATATAAATAATTTCACTAGATATTATAAATTACCTGTCAGAGAAGTCATGTATTATTTTTCAGAAGAGCAATATATGAGAGAAACTATTTCCCTATAGCCTCATTGACAGAGAATTTTGTCAAACTTTCAGATTTTAATAGCAGCCAAATTAACAACAACAACAAAAAAATGACACATCTAGAATAAATCTTGGCAAAAGCTGAATTTTTGGAACAAAAAGGAAACCTACACACATTTTTTGCAGAATAGTAAAACTCCTCCTAGCTTTGTTAAACTAAAATAGGTTACCTAACAAGGAGTTAAGAAGCACATACACACACGTGTATACACTGTCATGGGGCTGTTAAATTCCCCATATATTAAATGAAGGGAACACTGGTATAGTTTCTTCACAGTTTTAAGGGGATAATTGTGACCAAAGCATTCTATAACCTATGAATTTACATTCTGAAATGAAGGTTTTATAAAGGAATGTTATTTTTTACTTTTATTTTTAATTTTTTAACATGATTTTTATTTTTGAGAGAGAGAGAGACAGAGCACAAGCAGGGGAAGGGTAGACAGAGAGGGAAAGAGTGAGAATCCCAAGTAGACTCACACTGTCAGCACAGAGCCCAATGCAGGGCTTGAACCCATGAACCATGAGATCATGACCTGAGCCAAAACCAAAAGTCAGATGCTTAACCGACTGAGCCACCCAGGTTCCCCCTAGAGAAATTTTATGCTATTTTTTGAAAATTTTTTAAATGTTTTATTTATTTCTGAGAGAGACAGCATGAGCAGAAGAGAGTCAGAGAGAGAGGGAGATACAGAATCTGAAACAGGCTCCAGGTTCTGAGCTGGCAGTCAGCACAGAGCCTGACATGGGGCTCAAACCCACGAACCATGAGATCACAACCTGAGCTGAAGTCAGATGCTTAACCAACTGAGCCACCCAGGTTCCCTGCCCCTAGAGAGATTTTAGACAGGCAGTAATTTAGAAAGTAAGCAGCACAAATAGCCTTCCTGAAAAAAAAAATGCCAAAGAACATTCTCTAGCTAGTTAATAAATGTAACCAAATAAATATATGTTATACAGAAAATTTGAATTTCAAAAAAATGTTAACATATTTATGAAATAATGTGTCAAGATATTATTTTATTAAGAAAGGTCAAGATTATTTTGATGAAAACTGTGAGTATAGAATGAAAGAAGTAAATATAGGCTAAATTTTTTATCCTACTGATGGGAGATTTCTTTTCCTTGATTGTAAGAGAGATAATAGCTCAATTTCTGATAATTAATTTAATATAAGGATGGATAAACACTGAAAGCAAAAATTTAAACCACTTGACAAAAAATGTTAAGAAAACTTGAATAATCCAGAGATATTATAAAAGAAAAATAAATCAAGAAAGTAAATACCAAAAAACAAAATAAGACCAAAGATGAGTCTTTATATAGTTTATTCTTAACATACTTAAGGCAAAGAATATTCACAGAGGAAAATTAAAAATAAAAGCCCACATAAGTAATAGTGAATATTTATTATATTTTCTGATTATCTATCAGTGTTGGAAGCCTTCCTGCATTTCTAGGATTTCCTTCTTGTGTGTTCAGCATTCTTAAAGTAGAAACCAGAAAAACCATTTTGTCAGCCTCTCTTGCACTTAAGGCACAAGTATGTGATGTAAGTAAATCCAGTTACACTCATTGGTGCCAGACTATGGTTCAGAAATGAGCTATGTAAGAAAGGAGGCTCCATGAAGAATCCATTGTACTAGTCACACTAGCCAGTTCAATTCTTAAACATTTGGCCCCAGAGGTAAACTGCCTCCAGGATTGAATTCCTGGCACAAAAGTGTATTTAGCATCAGATGTAAATAAAGTCTTATCACTGGCAGTCATATAAAGTTGAGTATCAAGTGCTCAGTATTGGTGGCGGTGACTATTCCTTCATTGGGCTGGTTCTTTGATATGGGTGTGCATAATTTCTGGAGTCTTAACTTTTAACCTGTTCCACCATCCCTCTCAAAATTTTGTCAGCTGTTCACATCTTTATAATAAACTCATTTTCTGCTTAAGCTATCAATATTAGCTTCCATTGCTTGCAATAAAAAACCCTGACTTATATAGATTACGACCCCAGAAGTCATTTTGGAAGACAGAACCTCAGCAAATAGGAGGTATTTGAAATTGGTTATCTGGTCTGAATCAGACCAAAAGCTCTGAAATCCAGCCAATATGAAAGGCTCTTATCAAGCAGCGTGAAACAGCCTTCTAATTTTCATCAGTGGTCAACTGCAATGAAGTAGTCACATAAGGCGAGTCTTTGAGGGAACCAGAGCCACAGCCAGAGAATCAGATGCAGGAACATAAATAATTCAAGGAATATAGAGTGAGTGTTTGATTCTGATGGCACTTGACAACCTAAAAATAACTACAAACTCAAAATCCATTGTTCAAGAGAGAGAAAGTCATGGAATTTCTCTGCTAAAAAATACTTTATTAATTGTGTCAGAGAGCTGAAATACCTAAAGCAAAAGTCAAATGACCCTGCACTCGCTACTATTTTTTAGTTAAATTCACAGCTATGTCAGGTCTCTTGTGTGAAAGTTAGGGCTTTGAGAAGAAATCTAAGGACTTAGAGAGATAGGAAATTGAAATGGATTGCTCACTAGAGCATATTCATTTACTGTCCAAAAATGAGAGTAATACCAACCTCCAAAGAGGCCTTTGGAAAAGATCTCTTCAAAAATGCATTGCTGTAAAAGTGAAATTAAGAAAACAATCCCATTTATAGTTACACCAAAAATAATAAAATAACCAGGAATAAACTTAACCAAGGAAGTAAAAGACCTGTACTCTGAAAACTATAAAACATTGATGAAAGAAATTGAAGACAACACAAACAAATGGAAAGATATTTAATGCTCATGGATTGTAAGAAAATATAGTTAAGTTGTCCATACCACTCAAAGCAATCTACAGATATAAAACAATCCCTATCAAAACACGAATAGCATTTTTTCACAGAGCTATAACAAACAATCCTAAAATTTGTGTGGAACCACAAAAAAAAACCTCAAACAGACAAAGCTATCTTGAAAAAGAAGAACAAAGCTGAAGTTATCACAAACCCAGATTTCAATATATACTACAAAACTATAATAATCAAAACAGTATTGAACTGGCACAAAAATGGACATATAGATCAATGGAACAGATTATATGGTCAATTGATCTTCCACAAAAGAGGGAAGAATATGCAATAGAAGAAAGATAGTTTCTTCAACAAATAGTGTTGAAATTAAAAAGCCCAAAGACTATAAGAACACTAATTTGAAAAGATATATGCACTCTAAATTTAATTGCAGCGTTATTTATAATAACCAAGTTATGGAAGCAGACTAAATATCTATCAGTAGATGAATGGATAAAAAAGAGGTGATGTACACACACACACACACACACACACACACACACACAAGCATATACATGAAATGGATTATCACTCAGCCATAAAAAAGAATGAAATCTTGTCATTTGTAAGAACATGGATGGATCTAGAGAGTATAATTCTGAGCAAAATAAGTCAGTGATAGACAACTATCATATGATTGCACTCATATGTGGAATTTAAGAAACAAAATGAAGAGAAACAAGAGATAAATCAAAACCAGACTCATAACTATAGAGAACAAACTGATAATTGCCAGAGGCAAATGGGTGGGGGTGGGTGGGTGAAATAGGTGAAGGGGATTAAGAGTACACTTATCTTGGTGAACACTGAGTAATGTATAGAATTGTTGAATCACTATATTGTATACCTAACACTAATAACTATACTGTAATTTTAAAAAAGCCATTGGTGAGAGTTGTCCTGTCATCTTTGATAAGTGTTCTGGAAACTGTTTTCTGTTGTCTTGGGATGCTAATAGGAGACACTGCTATTGAAATGGAATGCTTCATTTCAAATGCAAAGACGGGGTCCTGGAATGGTAGATCCCTCACAGCAGCCCATAAGTGTCAGAGGCACAGATATGGCTGCAATAACTGGTAAAGGGATAGATGTGGTCATTGGAGAGGTTTGGCTCACAGTGAAATATGGTGGTGCGTAATTGGTATTGATCTCTAGACCTGAAAAAAGAAGAGAAGTCTACCAGGATTCTACTTGATTTTTATAACTTAAAAAAAATCTAGTGAACAGAAATCTGACTTAAGACTCATAGCTTTCCACTTAAATCTCAAACTTAATCTGTTCACAGACTAGAGCCTCTAAAAAGAGGGATGGCTTTTTTGAGGAAGGAGCAGGTGGAAATCTCATAAGCATGTACAATACCCTCCTAAGTTTCTCCCAAAATGTCATGTGGCCGTTTACCCTAGTAACTATGTTCTAGGAAAAGAGAAATGATCAGACCTTTCAGGCATTGTTGGAAATGGACTTGAGCAGACATAAATCCTTGGGTCCCAAGCATAACTTTCTTTTCCATCAGCCAAAATGGAGGCTTACATGGATCAAATGAAAGACATTTTGATCCAATTTATCTTCTTGGATAGTGCATTGGTGTCTTAAAACCATTATCTGGCTATTCTCCAACTTCTGTGCTTATAATTGTTATAACTGTACTTAGCAAATGATAGAATTTCCACAATCCTAAACTTTTGAGTGACCAGTATTATGAAACAAGGAACCATGTAAAAGCCCCTCAAGTTTCCTCTTTCACCATCATTGAAAAATCAAGAGCAAATTTCTTACCAAGGTATCTTGATAAGATAAATGCAAAATGCATGATAGGTGATGAGTTCAATTCCATGAAAACAGAGGGGATTGCTTCCTTATTAAAATTTCTGAGGTCCAGCAATCTGAGTCTTGGAGGGAAGTCTGTGCAAAGGTAAAGGACAAGCTGCTATAACTTGGATTTTGGAGGAAATGTATTACAAATGAAAGTGTTGTTCATTTATTATTGTTTACTTATAGGCAAATTACTAGAAAATCCTATAGCAAGGGAGAAGGAGCTGGCATCCTGTTCTAGACTTATATTTCTTGATTTGAGCTGGGAGGAAAATTAACCAGCTTTAGAGACAGACCTTAGAATAGGGAGAGTTTGATAGTTGAAGAAGGTTCAAAGGTGTTAACAATCCTATGTGTGATCCAAGTATTATGAAACCCAATTTGATGGTGACAACAAATTTACTTGGCATGGACATTCTAGAATTAGGTTCATCAATAATTTTTTCTTCACATGTTTTGTCATTCACAAAAAGAAGAAATGTGTGAATCATATCTCAGGAGCAGGGCCACATATATGAGAGAGAGCTGGAGATTCTCTAATAGTACCCCCCCACCCCAGCAAAACAAACAAACACACAAAAAACCCCAAATGCTCACTATGAATGCTGAAAGGAGCAGAAATAGCAGGGTGGATTTCTGAATTATTTTAGTATATTCTAGAGAAATTGCTAATTTATGGTGGATATAAAATATATAGCTAGGGGCACCATGGCTCAGGTCATGAGCCCAGGGTCATAGAATCAAGCCCCAGCTTAGGTTCTGTGCCTAGCATGGAGCCTGCTTGAGATTCTCTCTCTCCTTTTGCTCTCTTCCCCGCAAAAGCATTGCTAGATAATAACAGGTTTTTAAAAATCTGTTTAATATTTATTTTTGAGACACAGAGACAGAGCACAAGCAGGGAAGGGGCAGAGAAAGGGAGACAGAATCTGAAGCAGGCCCCAGGCTGTGAGCTGCAGCACAGACCTGGGGACAGGGCTTGAACTCACCAATGGTGAGATCATGACCTTGAACAGAAGTTGGAGCTTATCTGACTGAGACGCCCAGTCGCCCTTGATAATAACAGTTTTGTACCCCTATTCTTGGATAAATTTCTGCAGAAGTTTCATAAACCTTGAGTAATACTTCGGATAAAAACATCTAGCATTATGACACACAGTCAGATTTGGTTATTCCATTTCTTAGCACTGTTTCGTAATCACTTGTGTTGTTAAGTTCAATTTTATGTCCTATTCAGAATATTCACACGATTAGGCTTCATAAGAAAATCCCTACTTAAATTTGATTCCTTTAATGTCAGGGTTGTGATAATTTGGAAATCAAATAAAATGAAAGTTACCATTGGTATATACTTATCATTATTTTAAAAATGCAAATATAAAGAACATTGGAAAAATAATAAACTACTCATACTTCTTGGAAGATTAAATAGAGGTTAATTTTTCATTAATTATTCTGGAATTTTTAAAAACTAACAATACATTTAAATCTAATTCCCTTTGTTATTTTTTAAGCCTGTTTCTGCTGTTCAGAAAACTCTAATATGAAATTTGGGGGTATTATTTCTTATAGATAAGTATCCATATACAATCTACTACTTTTATTATACTGGAAAATGGATATGTTCTTTTAAAAGTGTAAGTCTATTGCTGGGTTCTGGCTCTGTTTTTTTCACTACCATGATTTTCCATAAATTTACCCTATATTTTCTTTCTGAGATTTATATACATATTTACATTTATATTACTTAATAATTTATGTCATATCATGTTAATATATTAACATATATTTCCTTGATTATATCTAAGGTATAGGATTTCATTGCACAAATAAACCATGGCTACTTCCTTCTCCCACTAAAAAACAGATTATTTCCCTTTCCATTATTACTAACAGAGCTACAGTAAATAATTTTGAACTTGTCTCACTGTGCCCATGTAATAGTTTCTCTAGGATAGGCACCAAGAGATTACACTGTCAAAATAGTTTCTAAAGTGACTATAAAATTCTATATGTTCACCAGTTGTGTATAAAAGTTTGCTTTACATTACATTTTCACCAATATTTGCTGTTAACAGGCAAGTGTATATTTTCCAGTCTGTTGTATAATAGATCTCATTGTTGTTTTAATTTTTTTTTTAAATTTTACTCTTGTGGTAGGCAGACAAATGGTCCCCTAACAATGTCCATGTCCTAATCCCAGGATCATATATATATATATAACCTTACATTGCAAAAGGGACATTGTAGATGTGATTAATTAAGGGCTTTAAGATAGAGAGATTGTCCTGGATTATATGAGTGGGCCCAGTAAAATAACAAAGTGTTTTCAAAGATGGAAGAAGGAGGAAGAAGAGTCAGAGAAGGAGATGTGAAAATGGAAGCAAATGTTAGAGACATGTCGTTGCTGGTCTTGAAGGGAGAATAAGGTTGCAAACCAAGGAATGTGGGCGAGCCTCTAAAAGCTGGGAAAGTCAAATTATTTCTGACTGAATGCCCGACTGTGTAAATTAAATTGTAGAGATCCAGATGATATTATATTCTTCCATCAGGATTTACTCCTTCCTCCACAAATTGGATGGAACACATTAATTCAATCAGAAACTATGTTGATTCAAAATAGAGTTGCAATTTTCATGGAACTTGGTCTACCTCTCATTTATCTCTGCTCTAGGGCATATATAGCCCTCCAGGGCATTCAACTGGGAGCCTATTTTATGTCCTAGGACTCCTCTCTCTGGAACTTTTTGAACCTTAGCCTTTGGCCTCCTTGGCACCATGGGTTTCCAGAAAATTCTACTCTGTTTTTCTGAGTTCCCTCCTTAGTAGACCTTCAGTGTCCTTCTTTGTTCAGTTTCATAATTTAGCAACTGTCTAGAGCAGTAAACTATCAAATCTGCAATTTTATCTCTCCATCTTTTTTGGCCACTAAAATCTCTGATGGTTTTTCTATTCCTAGAAGTATGTTTCTGCCCAGGCAAAATCTTAATTCTTAGCTTTTCATATGGTTCCCCAAATCAGCAATTGAGCCAGGGAAAAAGCAGATGCAAAAAGTCAGTTCATTCTCCCATAGTTCTACCATCTCCAAAATCCAGACATTATTGGATTTCATTGATGTGTAGTCCTGCAGTATTATCTCCGAACATATCATTCTTGCTATTATCCAGCTTTTCTTATTATTCTTGTAAAAAAATATTGGTCTGCCACAAATGACTCCAGCCTACCTAAAAACTGAGTTATTATTCTATTACATAAAATTCTATGGGATCAAATCTTGTTTTTCATATCTCCTGACTCTTGCTCTAATAAATATTTTTTGAATGTGTTATGTTAGTTTTGGTTGCAAACTAAGTTTTAGCAAGGTTGGCTTTATCCTCTAGTTTGTGTGGCTTGAGTTGTGAGTAGGTCCCTTCTTAGGAATTTGATAATTTACCCCATATTCCAAAGCCACCAATTCATGGAGTGGCCAGCCATTCAAGTGTTATGACTTTTTGCTGGGCATGATTCCAATGCCACTGTTTTTCATTCCCTACATGAACATAAAAACCCAAGTCCCTAGATTAAGAGTACTGATGCTGTCTCCCTGAGCACCTCCAGTATTATTTCACACACACACACACACACACACACACACACACACGTCAAGTTATTCCATGTAATGGGAAATAGACTTGTTGTATTTCATCCAGCTTTTCTAAATGTTTATATTAGAAATTTATTTTTTATGCAATCATCTACCAATTTGGTTTTTCTACTAATTATGAAACAAGGATTAGGAAGGATAATTTGCTTAAAAAATGTCTTTATAATCTGGTGGACAAACCAGTTTTGGCACTTGAAAATAAGCACATTTGTTGTACTAATCATTTTTATTATTCTTTTTCACTGAAACAGATTGTTAGGACCATTTTTGGTTTGAGTTACTGCATATACTTGAAAGAAAAAAAAAGATGAAAGAAGCAAAGAAAGGCAAAACAAATATTCCACAATTCAGATTTATCGTCTGCCAAAATTGGTGAAGATACACAAAGCTATATTTATATTTTGAAAATAATTTTAAGGGGCACCTGGGTGGTTCAGAAGGTTAAGTGTCCAACTTCGGCTCAGGTCATGATTTCGCGGTTTGTCAATTGGAGCCCAGCGTAGGGCTCTATGCTGAAACCTTGGAGCCTGGAGCCTGCTTCAGATTCTGTCTCCCTCTCTCTCTCTGTTCCTCCCCTGCTTGTCTGCTTTCTCTCTCTCTTTCTCAAAAATAAAGATTAAAAAATTTTAAAAAAGAATCATCGCCAAAAAAAAAGAAAATAATGTTAAAATAATTTAAACTTCAACACTTGGTAATATTAACACTTATCTATTGCTAAAGTTTTTCTGATGCTGCCTTCTACCAGCAACAAACAAGAGAAGAAGGGTTCTTTGCAATCATAGCAGCATTTTGAGTACAGGATCTAATTCTGTGAAGCTATATATCTTTTGTCTTTTAACAAATGTAGAACCAACACTGCTTTTATGGATTGAAATACTAAGTAACATTGGAAGGAAAAGAGACGGTTAAAACCGGAATATAACTTTTTGATTACAACAAGGCATTTTCAAACCTTTATTGTTGCAGAATTTTAAGCCATGTCTAACAGACTATCCTGAAATTGATGTTGCAGATTTCACATTGCTTGATGAAATTTTCACCAAATGAGCTTTTCCCTAACAGTCACAACAGAAGTCATTTTGTGATCCAGTAGCAAGCATCATTAGTGGAGACGGTGGAGACTCCTGAGTTTTTAATGCATTCTGGGAAACCGCCACAACTTGGCAAGGTCTCTCTGTGGTTGTTTTATAGTGCAGAGTCTCACTCTGTGTAGTAAAAATAAAACCAAATTCATTTGGGCACAGTCTTTTTGTTGCTTTATTTAATTTTCACTTTGGCATATGGCCCTTACAGCTTTAATAGGGCAGATGTGGCTTTGGAAGAGTTTCCTAATCCAACTTGGTTAACAACTTTCATGGTAGAAGCCAGCTCAGCAGTTTTCTCTCAGTCCATATTTAGTTCCTCTTCTCACTGATTTTCCCTATGGTGGAAAATGTCTCCATGGGGCCACCAATTGTCAGTAGAGGGTTTCTTGAATTTTGAAGTAACTGCCCTCACGTTTGGGGAATGCAAAGACACAGGCAGAATAAATGCTACTAACACTGAGCTATTGATTCCTGTGGGGGAGAAGCAAGTTGCCACTTCTTTCGTGGTCCTCAGTGTGATGCCTCCAGATTGCTCTGCGGGACAGAGTTAATCACATCGGTTAGCATTTGGGAAAATCCTACACAAGTTAGAGTTTTTGATGATGATTGGCATTCCTGATTTCAGTGCAGGGCTGTGGAGCCAGGGATTCTGTCCTTTATGTCCTGAGGAACGGAAGAGTGTTCTAGATTTTTGTGAGTCCATTACCTGACAGTAATGTATATTAATGCCCATCTCACAGAATTCTGTGAGGATTCAGTGGCAGGAAGTGGTATTTCCCAAACTTGTTATTCACACACCATTTGGGCAATTTTTAATGTTATATCTGGGTTCTGTCTGTATTATTATTTACTTAAAATGTTTTAACAACCAACTACCCCCCATTTTTTAAAGTTTATTGCTCCTTTGGCCTCATCCCAAGCAATATTTGCCAAAATTTGATGTACTGGTTATATATATTTTTATTACACATCAAAATAAATGTAAAATTGTCTCTTGCACATTTTGGACCACACTGATATTGTGCTCACATAATAATTATTATGATAACTTCAATTGTACTATTTGTATCTCCCATTAGACTGCAAGTTACATGACAATAGGGACTTTTATTCAATTTATTTTGATGTCTTTGATACCTAGCATAATATCTGGCATACAGGGAGACCTCAAATTGTCTGAAAATTGTTTGGGGGTTTCTTGTTTACATGGAGGAGGAGGCAGATGTGGGAAAGCAATTATTCCTTCTCTCCATAGGAGTACTTGCACTCAAGCTCAGCATCCCACAGGACAGGGGACATCTTGCCTCTGGTAGGAGGGCTGTGCTTGAACCTAACTTCTCCTGAGCTCCAAGAGCTGGATGATTGGCTTTCTGAGATTACCACAGAAAAGTCTAGAATTTAATCTAGTGTGCCTGCCTCCCCAGTATACCAATTACTACCATACCCTCACTTCTGCTTTCATCTCTTTTCTCCCACACTTCTACTTTTCTTTCAAACACACACACACACACACACACACACACACACACACACACACACTGATAAGGTTGTTTGCATATTTGTCTTCTAAGAAAGAAGATCAGCATGGTGGCAGTGGTCCTTCCCTGGAACCTGCACCCATGATGGGTCCAGGCGCTTGTGCCTGCTGGTGATGAAAGGGTGGGGCCCTGCCTTCCAGCCTTGGCTTGTACATGTCCCCAGTGAAGCCCTTTCCTTAGTCTATACTAAATGACCTTGTGGAAATCTTCTCAAGCTCTCCTCCATGACAGTTGGGAAGATAAAAAGGGACATTCTGCATAACCAAAAGATGGCAGTGTATAAATATACTATATATTTATATTTATATTATATATATATAATATATTTCATGTATATATTTTATTTATAAAACCTCATGTTCAGTGAAACAAAACTCTCTAAAATCAGAACGTATCTCTATATGGTGTCCAATTCCTAGCACATAGTAGCTACATAGTAAATATTTGTTGGCCTCATGATGAATATGTAAATGAATGCTTGCAGACAGCGAAAGAATAAGTGGCTGAAAAAACTTTCTAGCAGTTGTTTTTTTCTTGGTTAGTTGAGTGCAATGCATAAAGCCCAGAAGAGTGGTGAACTAGAACTTAAGTTAGGTGGCACTTTCAGGGATGACTTATTCTAGATAACCATGTGTCCTGAATAAATGAAACTTAGTCTTCAAAGTATACATTTGCTTTTTGAATAAGCTCTGTTTAAAAAGCCCTACTTCTCTGCCTTATTAAATTGAATATATTGCATATAATTTAACATTTTCCTCAATACTTATTAGTAAAAACTGTATTTTAAAATAATTAAAATTAGATCTAGAAATTTTAGGAGTCTTCTTTTGTGCAGTTTTTGCTTGGCTGAGAAAGAACACATGTAACTAAAGGATACTGATACAAAGTATGGTCCTTGTTACGAAACTATTCTTTATCTCCACAATCCTTACCTTACAGAGGTATTTCCTTAGGGAAAGGAACTTGCAAAGGTTGTATAGTATTCTTAGCTAATCATGTATTTGTTCTAATGTTTGTGCATTAGCTTGGGTTTGGACTCCATCTCAGTTTTCATCTGCAGAATAAGAAAAATCTGACTTTTTTCTTAATAAAAATTCTTTTGGTAACTTTGTATGCATTACATCCAATTAGGGATATGCACAAGGAGATTCATTGGAGTAGACTTTTATAGTTAATGTTTATGGAACACATGCTATTACCAGCCACGATGTTTCAGAAAACATTTAGAAAGAAAATGTTTCTAACATTTAAACTTTACGATGTAGCTATATGAAATAAGAGGCATCATCACCATTTTAAAGATGAAAACTGATGTACAGCATGGTTAAGTAACACTATAGAAAGGTTGTCTACTGACTTTTCTTGCTGACCCACTTTTCTCCACACTGGACATCTATCTTCCTTCAATCCCCTATGTTATCAGTGATATCAAGGCATTATTTGGAGGTAATCAGGTCTACGGATAACCAGTGAGAAGTATAGCATGGTGCCAGAAACAGCTTTAATGTCAATGTAAAATTTTACCATGACGAGAAAATTATCCTACACCTTGGGAAATTTCTTGCTGGTATGCCCTCCATGGAGCCCCAGTGCATGTCATGTGCTCTAACCACAGAGCCAGAGAGTTTCTCCCCTGTGGAAACCTCTCCACTCCCGAGCCTCACTTCCTCTCCCCTTGGCAACCAGGCAAAAACAAAATTCCTTTCACTTTACTATGCAAGGCAGCTCACCTTTCCTTTTGAAATTTCCTCTTCTTTTGGGCCATGAATGGATCATTTTTCATACCCAAAGAGATTTTGCTAGATATTTTCCTAAATAAAGAGTCATCTTCACTGGTATATGGAAATAACCCTGAGTATTAGATTTTTGTGTGTTTGTTTTGAATATTGATAGTTTTCTTCTCACTATGTTGATTAATATCAACAATTGAAAGTAAATTGATAATGGGAAACTGACAAATATAAGATATGACCATACGATGAATTTTATGCTTAATTTCACAAGAAAATGTTCACCAGAACTTAAGTGAAAAAAGCAGACTAGAAAACACTATGTGCAGTTTGAACACTGTCCCCTTTTTAAAAGAGAAGTACTCAGGAACTATATATAAATACCAGCTATTGTCTGTCATAGACTATCACACAGAGATACCCTCTGGGTCTATTGTGATGTGTAAGATCCTTTGCTCTTACTCTAATTCTCTTAACTGCCTTGCTTCCCTGATACCACCTTTACTAACAATTAATAATGACCAAGAACTTACTCTGTGCCAAATGCAGTTCTCTGCACTTCACAGGAATTAACTCATTTAAACTTATTCAAAACTACCAGATGAGGCATGTACTTCTATTATTCCTACTTTATAACTGAGTAAACTGAGGCACAGCGAAGTTTAGTACCTGGTTCAGTTCATAAAGCAGTCAGTGGGAAAGCCAGATTTGAGCCCAGAAAGTCTGTTTCTGACCCTACATTCACATCTACTGAGGTTGGGTGGCTCTTTCCTTTCTTGTTCTCAAATATCATTTCTTTCTACATCGATTGGTTCTGCCTCAACCAACCGTTGCCATTTCTCATGTGTTCCTCTGTTTGTTAGGGTAGGATGGGAACACTTGGCATAAACATAACCTAGCATATGGAATCAGTAACCTTCATTTTAGGTACAATATTAAATCAATAGTTTCTGGTCAAATGAATATCTGTAATAGCTCCCCTGTCCTCCCATATGGAAAGGGAATAAGTCTTTCCTTGTCATTTAAAGACCTCTTCTTGTTTAATGCAGGATGAGCTGTTTCTAATAGTTGAGTAGCTGGAAGTCTGACTGCCAGATAATTGCTGTGGTGATTATATACTTAAAACTATTTTCTAGTCAACCCCTTTACCGTCTATGGTAGAACTCAGAGATAAGGGGGTTAATGGAGCATCTGGTGCCTCCAGTGATAAACTTGGAGAGGCCCCAGGCCTGTAAATAATAGATTGTGAGCGGAATGTTTTTTATTTATGTCTGCAGAGTCTCTGAGGTGAAGAATGATGGGCGGGGGATTCCCATGCAGCCTGGTGACACTGACAGCACACTTGACAACAGGCAGAGCAGGGATCTGTTCCAGTCAGGCCCCAGATAGGAGCCTCGAAGTGCCCATGCCACCCAGTTGTTTGCTTCCTCAACAGGAGAAGGGAGCGGCCCAGCTGGCGAGAGAACAGTGGGCTTCCCAGGACTTTGTTATGAGGTTATGTTTTCATCCTGTTCCAATCTCTGCTTGGCTGGATAGGAGTTTCTTTGCTGTAAGGGCACATCATAAATGTGTCACCATGCAAATTCTCTGTAAGAACTGATAATTCTTCATATCTGCCTTCAAACACTTTAGTAATCAATTTTCCCGAAGTTTCCTGTTGAAGATTTTTCTTTTCTTTTATTTTCATTTCTTTTCTTTTCTTTTCTTTTCTTTTCTTTTCTTTTCTTTTCTTTTCTTTTCTTTTAAGAGAGATCAAAGGCAACTGTACAAGTGAAGGTATAAGAGGGGGGCAGGCTCCCTGAGTTCCAGTAGATAAGATCATGTGTGTTGTTTCACTGTAGTTTCCAGAAACAAAATAAATGATAAGAACTAAACCGAAACCCCTCAAGCTTGCTTGTGCATGAACTGATTTTCCTTGCAGATCTGTCTGTTTTCTGTGGCTACAGAGGGAGAGGAGGCCTGAAAGGGCTGTGCGAGGTGACTGAGGAGCAAATGCCTTTGCCCTGAATTTATTATGTAGTCTCCCCGGTTGTGTGGTGGTGGAATTCTCTTTCCTCACCCCTCACCGTTCATTCCACTCCTTACCTTACACAACATTATAAGGTAGCCTCTAAATGAGCACATGTGAAAAATTATGGGTTCATCTTGATACGTAAGAATTACCTTGTGCTTTGGCAAGATACCATCCTTTGGGGGTTAGAATAGCTGCCCTGTGGCCCTTTGACTGGGTTGCTTTTGTTATCATAGTACGTCAGCCTAGATTTACCCTGTCACACAAATGTGCTGTCAGTAGCTTAGTTTTGACAGTTTTAGTTATGTGTCTCCTTGTAGCATATTGTCACACATACAGTGACAAGAAGAGATGTAGTGTGTTAAATATAAATCCTCCAGGAAAAGGAGAGAAGTCGCTCTTGGGGCAAAAACTATAAATTATTTTTGAGTTCATTTGTTTGTGTTGGATTAAGAACTATTTCTATGTGATGGAAAAAAATTAATATCAGTTTATAAGAAATGAAGCATTTTAAACAGAAAACTAATGAACAATTTTAAAACAGTAAATGACAATCCTTTAGTTATGTACATATTTGCCATAAAACATTAGTGAAAATACGGATGTGTTAACATCAACTTCATGGCAATGAAAATTTACACATGCTCTGCTCTATCAAAGGAGATGACTTGTCTGGTATTTATGTTTGTTTATGCTCTCAGGTGGTGTATGACTCCAGAAGGATTAAGAACCTAGTGTGATGCCAGTGCAGATAGATGTTGATCATCTGGCATACCAGAAGGGGAGGCCAGTTACCTTGGAGACACTTGATCTCAAGAACAGATTTCTAAAGGATACAATACATATTTAAAAGACAGGTTTCAGCTGCCTAGCTCAGTTGGTAGAACAGGAAGCTATTTAGCTTCTGATCGAATTGTCCTCGGGATCCTAACAAAAGAAAAGCAGCAACACAGGTTTTGGTTCTCAGGCCTACCGTGTGTTTTCTTCACCTCCATTCCCCCAATTCCAGCTTGTCTTTCCTCATTTTATTCCTTCCCTTTAGAGTATTTTTTTTGAATTTCAGAAGCACTTGAAGTGACAAAAGCTTAGCCTTATGAGTGAAGTGTGTATTATCTGATATATCTTCAATCTAAACACTCTAACTCAGCTATCCATATAGATCTCACTTTTAACAAATTTAAAAAAAAAAACGGGGGACACCTGGGTGGCTCAGTCGGTTGGGTGGCTGACTTTAGCTCAGGTCATGATCTCACAGTTCATGGGTTCAAGCCCCACATCAGGCTCTGTGCTGACTGCTCAGAGCCTGGAACCTGTTTCAGATTCTGTGTCTCCCTCTCTCTCTGTCCCTCCCCTGCTCATGCTGTCTCTCTTTCTCAGAAATAAATAAAACGTTAAAAAAAATTTTTTTTAAATCAAGATTTTCCAGATTGGCTTTTTACTCTTTCTCAAACAGAAGATGACTCTTTAGGCATCTGTCCCTTTTGGGTCAGATTGTCCCTTTGGTCTGGGAGTCTGGGATGTCTTGTTATCCTTATGATTTTTCTCAACGTATTCTTCCTTTTGGGCCAAATTTAAATACATCCCCTTATTTGTCCCCTCCACAAAACAGCTGCTTGTCCTCTATCTTATCGTGCAAATGTGCCTATGTTGCTAGAGTTTATTTCCTTCTTATGCTCTTGATAGCCGACTTCATGTCTATCTTTTCCACTGATTGTAAATTCCTCAAGTGCAAGAGATTTTTGTTCTTCACTTCTATTTCCTGTGTAGAGTGTAAATGTTCAGTAATTGTTAACATGGATAAAAGATCCCGAATGAGGCCCAACCACATGGAAGCACATGGTATCATTAATCTTGTAGGAAAGAAAGAGTGTAGTAGTTGCTTGTCAGAGTGATGTTTCATCTCATGGTGTGTCCACGTCTCTGGCTGATTCATCAGTGAAGGAGATGAACCTGAAAATAGTATTCTCCTCTCATGGTTGGCTTCAGTATTACATTTTTATTATTTTACTCAAGAGTAATTTGGGGACATTGCTATAAAAGAGTATAGATAAAATGAAATAGAACAACAAACAATAATAAGACAATAAAAACTAAACTAAAAAAAACAATAAAGAAACATGAAAAGCAAAATGAAACAATAAGAGCCAAATAATAAAAGTGGGCAGGAGAAAAGAAAGCTAGAAAGCTCAGCTTAATGAAGGCAATCTTATACATTCATTCTAAGGGAACACTGTGCACAGTGTTTCTGACATAATTAAACCACTGTTTGTTAAGACTCTTCTTTGAGGGACTAGATAATTAGCATAATCAATCAGATGGTTAACATGATTGATTATCATATTCCATAGCATTAATAAAATCAGTTGGACTTAAATTGGATTTAAGCGTTAATAAAATTCATTAGGTTAATAAAATCAGATCCTGTGTAGGAAACAAACACTGAGATCTCTAAGTACCTTGAGCAGAGATACGCTGCCAGTCTTGGGCCCTGCTCCTGGGGTCTGATGGTGTTAAATTTGGGTAGAAAGGAGGACTTAAGCAATGAGTCTGTGATCAGGTGCTCAGTAATCCTTTGGTAGCCACCTCCAAATATGTAAAACATCTCAGTAGTATTCCATGTACCTGCTGCCACCAGTAAGAACTAGAGATCACAGAGTGGGAGGTATGACGTGTAAACCACTGACATACATGGAACAAAATTTCCCTCAACTCTGTCCAGTCCTAGCCAGTGTCAGTACAAGACAGGATGAAGGTGGGGCATGTTTACAAAGAACCAATGGAATGTCACCAAATGGAAGGACTGATGGTAGATCCAGAACTGAAATGCGAGAGACAGAGGTCCTGTTTCTCCGTGTTTTCTAGTCACTTTCAGGTCCCTTTTCTCTGTTTCTTTATACAAAATCTATAAATACCAACAGGAGGCACATCTCCTCAGTCCCTACATTTAGATGTTCTTAAAGATTCAGTGTCATCAGATAAGTGATTACAGTCCCTAAGTCCTAACTCTAACCTCACAGGAGGGAGGATCTCATTAATCCAGCCTGGGTCACTATCTACCTAATTGAACAATTTAGGCAAAAGAGGAAGATTCCTAGAAGTTGACTGCTAGGAGGGGTGTTAGGGAAAGGGGGCAGAGTCTGGGCAGCATTTACAAAGATCTCATTTAATAAGTGTAAGTAGACTGACCACATTTGCAGTTAAGAGAAGACCCTGTGGGAGCCGTTGTCCACCACAAGGAAGAAAAACCAGAGCATTCAGGAATCAGCTTTTATTTCCTCTTTGCCTATGGGCTGGGGGCAGGGGGCAGGATTCTGTATCTTAATGAAGGCTGTGCCTTGATCTTAAGTGACATTACTTAGAAGTACTAAGTCTCAGTCACTCCTGTAGAGAGCAAGAGAGTGAAGTTCAAATATCCTTGTGAAATTGAAAAACATGAATAATTGCTTCCATAATCATTTCTGCACATTTATCTTGACAAAAGGAGTATCTGAGGACAACAATTAATGATTTTAATAACAGTTGCCATTCCTTGCTGTGGACATTAGTTGGTATTTGGCCTTCAGCGATGACATACTCTCAGCCACTGTAATCACTTAAAATAAAATCATGTAGACCAAGACACGAATGATATCAGTCTCTATGAACCCTCAGAAATGATGATAGTTGTGGTGACAGTAGCAATTGGCAGCAGCAACTTCCTTTTCTGCTCAACTCCTTCAGGGCCTCCCAGAAGACTGTTGTCTTCCTTTGTTTCCTTTGGCTGCTTGCCTCTTCCTCTCCCAACTGGCACCTGGTCTGTTTTTTCATACTCTGTAGCATACTGCATGGCTCCATAGTTAACCTCCATACTCTCAGCCAGAACAGGGAGCTATGGTTTATGCTTTATACTTTTAAAAGGAAATGTAGACCTTTCTGGAAATGATTAAAATATAAATTACATTTCTGAGTCAGACCAACCTCCAGCAAGAACATTTTAGGAATTATTCTGCAATATATTTCTTCTTTTTCTTCTTTTATTTTTTAAGTGATGATTTTTTTTTTTACATTATACTGTGACTTTATTATGCTTTAGTTCTGATGACAGTGCTACCAAAATAATAATAGTGTCTGCTCCAGTAATTTAACAGAGTGAAATTTACCACCATCCATTCTGAAACATTAATAAAAAGTTCAGTGCTAAGTGAGCTTCAATGCACTTGGAAGAAAAGACATAGACATCAGGTGTGAAAAGTTACCTCAAAGCAAACTATGTATTATGACAATTTGAGAATCTAATAGTAATATATTTTCCTTTTTGTATTTCTGTTGTTTTAGAAAATATAATGAGCCTTTATTATGCTGTTCCTTGTTCAGTTTCCAATCTAATTCCAAGTAGCTACATGACAAGAACCTTTTCATACCTCTTTTATATTACTTCGACTGAGCACACAGCAGGTGTTCAATAAATGTTTGTTGATTGATCTATATGAACAAATATCCTTGTAAAAAGTTTTCTCAAGTTTTTAATAATATTTATAAAAGCTCAGTGTAGGATTGAATACAGTTTCTTTTTTCCTTTTCCTCTTTCCCTTTCCTTCATAAATAATTCAGATGAGGTTGATGTCATTGGAAATGGGGATCCATGGTGGCCTAGAGTGGGCTGGCAGTCAGAGGTCTCTCTCACAGGGTAAGAAGAACTTCTACATAGAAGGGTGGCCCAGCACGATTAGTCAGAATCTAACGAAATCCATGTGGATGGGTGGCTTTCCGCAGGGTATCTGTCAGAGTCTGAGCAAGCTGAGAGAGTTTGTGTGTGTGTGTGTGTGGTGTGGGGTGGCTGGCATGGGAGGTAAGAATCCAGTTTGGGGTGAGGAGAATATCCAAGCTGGCTTTGAGTTCCTGGAAGGGAGTGAGTGGTGGCAGAGATGGGATATTGGCTATATAGAGAGGAATTGATGACAAAAATACATACTAAAGATAATGGGGGTCAGTTTCCCATGGTTGAAAAAGGTGTTACAAATATAGCAAGAGAGAAAACTAGAATGAACCCTGTAGATTGGATTCAACTATTGATGTGAATTTATGGCTTTCAATATAGATTGAGGGAGATAAAGAACTATAAAAATATAGTTATGTATTTATAAACACACTGGACATTGATATATATGTGTGTCTATGAATGTGTTAAGTGTATGCACACATATATTCCCTATGTCTGTCTGCTGAGAGTGTTCTGGAGCAACTATTCTCCACAAAAACAATCCAGGGCTCTTTAAGAAATGTTACTTTAAGTCCTGAGACAGGGGAAGTTTGGTAAGCTTGTTACGGCAGACCAAAGATAAAGACCTCAAAAAATTTCTTGGAGGGGTTCCCACTGGCCAAACCAAGTGCAATTTGAGTAACAAAATAGTAGATGATAATCCATCAATAAAGTAGAAAACCATAAGTCTATGATGATACAATCAAATAAATGAATAAACTAAAAGCTTGATAAAAAACAGGATATTTAAACATTTTCAAAGTATCTTCTCACAAAATAGTTACCAAGTAACTTTTTCTTTGGAGAAACATGGCAGATCCCATGTTAATCAAGTGATCAAAGTGAATATCATTATCAAAGGGACAAATTGAAATTATGTCTCAATTCTTATATGTTAGATGAATAAGCAAATAAAGTAGGAAGAAGGAATTCACACATACAAAATTTGATATATATATAGAATAAAAGTCTTATCAATCAATAAAAGCAATAGATGGCAAAATTAACAAATATTTGCTAAGCTTGACCAAGGGAAGAAAATAACATGGTTACTAAGATAGCAACAGAATATAAGATATAGGGCTATTAACTAGAGTTATGGACATGAACAAATTTGAATAAAATACTATTTACAGATTTGGATCAATAAATTTGTGATTCTAGGAGAAAAAAATTATTTTTCTAAGAAAATGTAAATCAATAGCAGTGACTCAAAAAGAGGTAGAAAATTTAAAACCATCAATAACTGTGGAAGAAATTGAAAATGTACTCAAAAATTTCTCTCAAGGGAAAATTTAATGCCAGATGGTTTACTGTAAGTTTCATAGAAATTTTAAAGGAATAGCTAATTCTCATGTTTTAGAAATTCTTCCAGATGGTTAAAAAGGTGGAAAGCTATCTAATTAATCTTCCAAGGGTAGCTTTAAAGTGATACCAAAATATTATCATTTTAATACAAAAAAGGCAAACTTCTAGTAGCATTCTAATTATAAATATAGGTACAAAATTCAAAATTAGTTATTATCAAGGAAATTGCAGCAGTGTATTTAAGGTATGAGTAAGTAGGGATTATATTAGGAATTCAGATTTTTTATCAGGAAATCTAATGTGATTCTCTATAGAAACAGATTAAAGTTGGGGGGAATACTATATAATTATCTCAAATGATGCCCTTCAAAAATATTTAATAAAATCTAACACCAAATAATTTTAAAAACTCTACTTGGAACAGAAGGGAAGTTTCTTAATATGCTAAGAGGTGTCCATGGGCTATCTATAGCAAGCATCACAGAAAATGTTGTCATTTTTGTAGGACTCTTTTTTTTATTGTTTATTTTTGTGAGAGAGAGATTGAGAGAGAGAGAGAGAGAGAGAATGAGCAGAGGAAAGGCAGAGAGAGGAGGAGAAACAGAATCTGAAGCAGGCTCCAGGCTCTGAGCTTTCAGAATGGAGCCTGATGCAAGGCTCAAACTCACAAACCATGAGATCATGACCTGAGCCGAAGTCAGATGCTTAACTAACAGAGTAACCCAGGCACCCCTTTTTTTTTTTTATCATTTTAAAATTTTTGAGAGAGAGAGAGAGAGAGAGACCTG